>NW_023594351.1:0-14554 GCF_014839805.1 Manduca sexta
ACGAGTTTCTAAACGCAGAGATTTGAGTTTCTTTAAACTCGCCTCAATGGCCGTATGATCTCATACTGCAGATTTCATCATTATGAGAGTACCTTTTAGGAATTAATACCCATAATTCATAAAGGCACGCACATATTATTATTATAGTGAATTATACATTTTAAATTGACTCATTTATAATAATTATATTTTATAATGTAAGGTTCTTTTTCCTCTCTCTTTCAACTTCACTTTTTTCTACAAAGCTGGGCGGCACACCCGAGAATACCTCGGGAATATTATGGATGTTTGTAGGGGACGTGGAAATTATAAAAAAAATGATGACCCGTTTACCAGCACAATGCTACAAAATATAAATCAACACGTGCAATGTGCACATGATTGTTCAACTACGTTCGAATGCGTTGTAGCGACGCAATAGACAAATAAACGCAGCGCTTTAGATGTCGGTGGAGAGGGCATCCTCGCGGTGTGCGCCGAGCCGCGCTGAAATATATAACCGCGCGGACGAGCAGCTCCAGCACAACCGCGCAGACAACCAACCATGAGATACGTTAGTAGTGTTATCAATATATTATACCAATATCAGTTATCAGTCAGCGCCGTGCGCAGTGACCGCCGCTGCGAGTGCATTCAGTGTTGCGTTTTCAGTAATAGTATTTGACAACATGACCCGGACACCTCAAACCGCGCCCGCGTTGTCACCGCGACCGTCGCTGCGATGGAATCCACGCCGCCGGCTCGAAGCCCTTCACATAATCTCATACCAAAAGCTTATCTGTCCACAGATTAAGAAGCGTCGCGATAAAAGAATATAATTTGGAAATAACATCCTGGCGGCATCTATTCCATTGCAGTGTGGGATCCTCGGATCGGTACCAGTGAACAAGGCAAATTAGGATCGCGTTCGTAAAGATGCCGACTCTGTACAATAGGCTTGCACAGAGTCGGCTACAGAGCAGGTCGCTTACACGAAGATATTACCCATGTACCGCTCACTTTGAAGAGAGACAATTTTTTTAACACCAATTCAAAAATGTATTTCAAAAACAAAGAATTGTGGTGTGATACTTGCGTTTCTATCTTAGCGCAGTGGTTGAAGTATTAACCTCCGCGCCTTCAGAAAAAGCATTCTAACGTAGAACTAAAAAAAGATTTTTCCGTTTGTTGTCGTTGCATTCCGTATTTCCCGTTACTGCTAAGTATATTTAGGTTTTAGTATTCGTGTTCGTGATTACGCGGTTTACTATTAAAAAACAAGACTTTAAATAGTCTTTAACAACGCATTAAAATAAATACAATCTTCTATTCGCTGTTCTCAGTGATTTTTTTTTTGTTATTATTGCAGAATTATATGCGTGTCAATATTATGCGAGCTACGAATACGCATTAATTTTAAAATAATTGATATAAATTGGTTTCGATAACTACAACGTTTGAATTCTCAAGGAGCCCTTCATTTGCGATGAGACGCGGTGTGTACCAAAGGTGCGGCGGACCTTTTATCGGCGCTTGCATAACTGGAATTAATTCAGACGCGCCTCTCGTGTCCTTTGGATCCTTGCTTCGAGCGCATCCGACCACTTCCGAACTCACACGAGGAGGAACACCCAAATAAAACCATTTCCAACCGGAACCGATTGTAAACCTCAAGCACCGAGTCATCGCATAACATCGCCGATCTCATCCGAAAGGTCAACACAATTAAACGCGTAACGAGAAACACTTATTAACGTTCTGTCGTTCATTTAATATAATTTTCCATTTGCATTATAGGAATGTGCGCAAAATGTTTTGCGGCTTACACTACAAAATATACTTTTCGTCACAAACTTTATACAATAATGTGCGGAATTCTGTTCTAGTAAACTACTCATGTAAATTATTGTCTTTTCATAATGGCTTGCTGATAACTGCTCAGTGATTCAGCAGCTATTGGGCGAGGGGTGAAGCTACCCACGTGACGCATGAAGGCGACATCAACAATATAACTTGGTATTTGCGTGCATGTCGCGATGCTATCGCTTGAAACAGTACACATAAATTGGAATTAGCAACTGTTACCAGCAGCTATACTATAAGGCGGTCACCACGAGTGTTAACGGTCGAGGTGCTGCACCAACCGCCGCGCCGCCGCAACAATGTGCCAAATATAACACGCGGAATTAGCAGCGAAACAAAACAAACGCTTCTGCACAAACTTATGCAAAAATATAACATTTAAACCCTCTCTAGACGCAGGAAATGTTTTCAGAACCGCGCGCAGACAAACTTGCTCCCCTCACCGATTATAATCATTATTAATATTATTATAATTAGCATTTTATGCTAAATTTGTTTATCCATAAACTCACAATGACGCTACATTTTAAAATAGTCATTTCGTTATGTATTCTGTTCGTTAGCTGAAGGAATTTTATTGTTGTTTATATTAATTACTTTATTTATACATGAATTCAGAATCGATCCATGCAGGTTGTTTAGTTTCAGTGGTGTGTTACATTAGGGTCGTTGTGTGTGTGCAGCTGATAGTCTCTCGCAGTAGCGTTGCTGGCGGTGGGCGCGCGGCTCGACCAAGACATTTACCTACCGCCCGGCGCGCACTCCGCGGGCGGCTCGGTCACCTGCAGGCGCCACACGCCGCGCCACACGCCGCGCAACATGACGCCGTGCAGATACTCAGATACGAGAACGAGATCAACGAGCAGGGATACCACTACGCGTACGAGACTAGTGACGGCACCAAGGCCGAACAGAACGGTCAGTACACACTACACGATATTAGTTATCGCACTCTTAATAAAGTAATGACCTATTTCAAAATTGTTAATTTGTGGCAGTCGTGGGAAAACTATTTTTTTTGTATACTACCTTTTTTTTAAGTTGCTATAAAATTGAGCTTATTAAAGATAGGTAAAAATGAAACCTATAACATGAAAAAAAGGAAAAATCTAAAAGGTCGCTAGCAGGAATTGGTTGTTTGACGACTCCCACAAATTGGCAATTTTGGAATGGGTTATTATTTTATTAAGTGTGCGTTATGTAACAATTTTAGTAAAATATGTTACTTTTTGCGAATGATTTGAAAAAAATATAGATAGGCTTGAAGGCGGGTGAGCTACCAATCAAATAGCGGAAACTCGCCCCCCTCCGTCATCCTAATTGTTACACTAATTAATTTAATTATTACCCAGTAACTGTTTGTGAAATAAAATTTTGAATTTTGTGAAACAATTTGGAAAAAACTTAGGTAGGCTAATAACACTCTCTGACACAAGCAGACCATGTGTTAATGCTTATTTGGAATTGAAACAATACTATGTAGTTAGTAACATTCTCCGATAACGAGCAGACGCCATGACACAAACGACGAGGTGTTAAATATTAAAATGATGTGAACAAACCTATTGGTGCAACTTATTCACACTCAGAACAAAAAATATCTAACTAATACCGCGTACTCACACTGTGTCTAATATTGATCAACCATTACACAATATTGGAATTCGTTATTTAATTTATTTATTATTGTTAATATTAGTTGTAAAATAACGAATGGAGTTAATTTGCAGGACAAGTGATCCCGGGTGCGCAGCCCGAGGAGGGCTCGCTGAAAGTGGCGGGGTCGTACTCCTACGTGGGGCAAGACGGGCAGACCTACTCCGTCACCTACACCGCCGATGACGGCGGGTTCCACGCAGACGGCGCGCACCTCCCCACCGCGCCGCCCATCCCCGAGGAGATCCTCAAGAGCCTGCAGCTCACCGACACCAAACACGGTCACTATACCACTCACACACCCCAGGCCTCACTCAACACCATGTAGTCATTTCATCCTCGTACATACCGAATTATCGATGCAGCGACCTGAATATGTATTTGTATATCCACAACTTTCAACACCATACTCTCACCATTATCAAAGGCATTGTCGTCAATTTTAAAATAGTAACTCACTAATAGTTCGGAATGAATCCCCACGAGTTGGTGAATGTCGCCGCCCTTCGGCTCGATAATAACATCTACTCGACAATACCTAACATGAACTATTTGTTGTAACATGACGTAGTAAGCTCTGGACAGAGTATAAGTATATACTCTGTTATCTATTTAATAGTGAGTATACAATATAAGTACATAGTATAGTTACTATGCGGTTAAATCTCTATTTACGCTAGATGCAAATGCGTGACCTATTAAACTGAATATTTTAAATTGCAGATCAATACAGTAGCCAAAAGAGCAGCTACGACGCTGACGCGGGATACTAAGCATGCGTGGTGATCGAACAAGGGGGACGAGAAGGGAGAGGGGGCGGCGTACTCAAGCGCACGCACTCACGCTCATATGTATATTATTTTTGTGTTCGACGCGTGCGTTTGAGTGCGCGACCGGCGCGGAGGGCGGCCACATGTGTTCACTGTTAGTAGCCGCTACTGTTAACTAATGTAATAAACTTGTAAATACCCACCAAACTGTGATTTCATTCCACACCGAGCGGGCGGTCACGAATCCCGCGTTTAACTCGTTTAGTATCAATGATACTAGAATTTCGCAATTGAAAACATCGATTTGGATTTTCATAGAATATCATTATAGCTAAAACTAAGATTATGTAGTTAAGTTAAACATACACTATGCCGGCATGCAGCTATAATACAACTAAAATAACACGATTTTCAATATAAATATTATAGTTCTAATAGCTATGACGAGTTTCAAATTGAACACTTTCCTTTTTAAATTTAACCGAAAACACAGGGCATTACAAATGAAAACCTCTATTAAGTATATCAGATCTCATGTGACACCGGTGAGTTAAATGTATCTAAATTTGTTAAATTATTAGGTAGTAGCTATTAATATAACGTTTTATGGCTCATTGAAGTAGTTCTCAATTTATTTATTCAGGACCATCAACAAATAAAAAATAAACATAAATATTATAGTACATTTATTATGGTAACATTTTCATTGCGTCTTTTATAACAGATGGACACATCAGTTATATTATAAACTAGTTTTGCCCGCGGCTCCGCCCGCGTTATAAAGTTTTTCAGGCTAAAGTTTTCCGTTATAAATGTAGTAGTTTCTCGGGAGCCTATGTTCTTCCCAGTGTCTGAAACTGTCTCCACACTAAATTTCATCTTAATACGTTGGGTAGTTTTGAGTTTAACACGTTCAGACAGACAGATGCAGCGGGGGACTTTGTTTTATAATATATTTTTATAGAACTTTAAGAGGAACAATCCCGTCATACATCATTGTTGCATAACCTAACCGTTTACGCACCGCACGCAACGGAAGCTCTCAAAACTAATAAATTGTCCCCGTATTTGCAACATGTTTCATTACTGCTCCGCTCCTATTGGTCATAGCGTGATGATATATAGCCTATAGCACTCCACGAACAAAGGGCTATCCAACGCAAAATAATTTTTCAGTTTGGACCGGTAGTTCCTGAGATCAGCCATTACTGCTCCGCTCCTATTGGGTATAGCGTGATGATATATAGCCTATAGCACTCCACGAACAAAGGGCTATCTAACGCAAAAAAAATTTTTCAGTTTGGACAGGTAGTTCCTGAGATTAGCCATTACTGCTCCGCTCCTATTGAGTATAGCGTGATGATATATAGCCTATAGCACTCCACGAACAAAGGGCTATCCAACGCAAAGAATTTTTTTAATTTGGACTGGTAGTTCCTGAGATTAGCGCGTTCAAACAAACAAACAAACAAACAAACAAACTCTTCAGCTTTTATATAATAGTATAGATATGTACATATTATTACGATATGGTAGGAAAATAAAATTATGTGACGCACATATTGAGAGGTTAAGCAATAAGCACTCCTTTTGTTGTCGCGGACAAAGTGCCTAGTATGACTACCGCCCAGCCTTTGTGGGAGGTGACTGAGCGGTTATGTTGGGGTCACCGTGCTTTAAGATTGGGCGTTGCGCCGCCCGGATTTGATGTCGACCTTCAGGCGACCGCTGGCCGAGACCCTAACCTATATACAACGCACGGCACACCAACTAAAACTCCGCGTTGGCCCCTCTTCATTAGGACGGTTGCAGGCCTCCTCTGACGTATAGTGTCTAAGACTTCGTCCGCAGCCGTCCCTGCGCGGTGCCGCCTAGCGGCCTGTCTTCTATAGGGAGGAAGGGGGTCTCAAAATTGTATAGTAGTAATAGTAAGTAACTATATAATTATAAAATCGCATATTATCTAAAACTTAAAAGTCTACCTGCAGGTACGGTTTTTAATATTTACAGCAATTCAATTACTTATCACACAAATAGTGTATGATTCAACAAAGGGCTGACTTCACTATTCTAATTTTATACCTACCCTAGTAACTTGTTTAATATCTACGCACAAGTAAGAAGAAATCAGTGTCCGTTGTTCAAGCAGTCGTTAGTTAAATCGTATAATGCTTATAATTTGTTTTTTAATTGAGTTGCAAATATTTACTATGCCTCGAAAAAAACAAACTCGGAGCGTACGTGCAACAATGTATATGTATACATTACACCATGACGTGGTGTAAGAGTAGCGTTACCGAAAAAGAAGACAGGTTATAGTGCTTGTGATTCCTGACATAATGACACTAAAAAGCCCATCGAATGAATACGACTTAACTAGGTTTTACTTAAATTTCTGTACTGCATCACGTGCGGATGGATAACTTAAATTAATAGTTAAAATAAAATAATTAAAAATGTTTATATTTTTAAAAGTCGTAATGTAACACGAATATACTATATCAGCTGACAGGTCAACGATCGTGGACAGCTGGTCGTGCCGCGCGGTGCAGGCGCAGCGCGGCACGGCACACAACCGCCGCCGCTTGTCGGCATTTGCTTTGTAATATGTGCCCAGTACCTACGTACCGCAATACCAATGCGGCTGACAATCGCGATCTTTAGCGCTAGCCGGCAGCCAAACTAATAATACGTAAATTAGCATTTCATTGTCTATTACTTATTATCAGAAAAAATACCATGTGCATAGAACCTCTTCTGCGTACCTTTTACCTACTTATACAAAACTATGGTCATTAATTTATTGAATGCCCTAGTTAAAGTAAGTACGCAAAATTACTAACATAAACTTCCTAAAGCAATTAACTATTATCGACAATATAAAACACATTTCCACCGAGCGCGAAGAAATCTATAAGCATCACAATAAGTATAAATATCCATCCATGTGACCTGAGTTCGGCTTCGCTCAAATATTTGAATCGTAAGTAGGTACGTGTGCACTCACGCTCAACGTAACTACTATCTATACACCGTGACTTTGTAGTCGTTTTGGAACCGAAAAATTTGAATTTATATCAATAGTAGAAGTGAAAAAATATCAGTTTAATAAAATTAAAACATTTTTTAACATTAAAATGAATACTCGTTTCCGAATAATAAATGAGAACTCGTGATAACGCTACTACAAACACTACGATTGGTCCCATTCATAACTAAGCGGCAAAATATTCTTCAAAAATAGGTACAAAGAGACCGCCGCGCCACGTCGCGTCGTCGCCAATCACGTGCACCCCTGATGTACCTATACCATGGCACGGCGAGTGCATACACCCCGCGCACCCCCGCCCGCCGCGCCGTCCTTCAGTCAGTAATGCTACAACACGCTAGCTATTATGCTGTTTTGATTTCGTAGCCATGCGAAAATGAGTCGTTAGTATTCAATATTCAAACGTGGAGTATTTGTCAATGGTTCAGCTATACGCTGCTGCGTAAGTACAATTTGGAAGAGGTTAGGCGGTTGTACTCCCAGCCGGATCATTTGAATGCGCTGCGACTTCACGGGATCGAAACTCCTGTTGAATTCACTCCCACTATCTTGGCTGCGCCCCAGCGCCTCTTCCACGGATAATTCTGCGCCGGCTCATGTGCAAGGCCGAAGACGGCTGAATAACTCGCCGGATAACGAAGAGGACATTTTGGAATACTTTGAGTGGGATCCTCGGCGACGCATGAGAATGGCGGCACGAAATTTAATGTTAGTATTTGTGTGAAAACATTAAATACCTACGGATTACACCCGTATCATTTCCGTAAGCGCACGCATTCACGACAATGGTGCACTGGTAATGAACATTACTGACTCTCATAAATCTCACTCACATGATAAAGGAAGACCACCACCTAGTTCGGTTCAGTGTCAATGTTTAAACTTTCGCATTATAAACGACCATTAATTAATAAGGCCTATTTTTATTGAAAGTTATCAAACGGGCAACTCGTATTTACAAATGTTAAAAACAGTAATATTCGAATTATACGAGGAATGTACTACCAGCACGATGGCTACCCCGCTCATTATGCAAGTACAGTGCCTGCCTACCTCAACAACGAGTTTTGTGACCTATGGATTGGCCGCGGCGGCCCCGTGGCTTGCCGGCGTGAAGCCCGGAGTGAGCACCCCTGATTTTGTCTTGTGGTCAAAATAAAGACCCGTGTATTTCCGGGAACACAAAACATGTGACGAGTTACGAAGTGCGATAGTGGACGCCTTTAACCGAGTGAAAAGTGACAGACACATTGCGAAAGCTTAAATACAATAACTCAAAACGTGCACGTTTGTGTATCGAACGCGGCGGACATTTCGAGCAGTTGCTAATGCTTCGTTACAGGAAAGTGTAAATAGGTAATTTGTAAATAAACTGTTTAGGTATGTAAGTTGATTATTTTGTAAATAGCTCCAATTTTAAATACGCCCGAAATACTCATAGTTCGTTCGCGCTGTTTATTTTATTACTTAGACAATAAATTAAGCAGGTATTTTATTGAAAGTAATGCTTTCATAAAGTAGGTATTTCCGACGGTCCTAAGCCCGTGTAAAAGTATGAAGGAGAAAGTGGAGTATCCATTTACTTATTTAATTGTGATTTTGAATAAATTTAATAATGCTTGTTCTTCCAAAGTGAAAATGAAAAACAAAACAATTGCGTTCGTGCCTCGTATCAACTGATTCATGTGAAATAGGTACATAGCGTAATGAGTTGTGATGTGATATTATCCCTGAAACAATCAATACCATCACCATGATAAAGCATTTAATTTAAAGGTGGTAGTGTAGGTACTAGTTTTAAATCAAGGACTCGGAACCGCGCGCGCGTCTTATAGCTCTTGGTAGGTATCAGCTGACACACGTTGGTAGTGTGCGTCGTTTGTGAATAGATCGTCGCGGCCTTACTATAAAATCATTATCAAACTCGAACGAGTGAAAAATATTATTTGGATTATTTTTTTTATTATAGACAGTAGAATTTATTCACTATTTTTTCTTGGTTCTACAAACTGTTCTAAGTAACCACGCTTCGGTTCCAAAACGACTATAAAGTCACGGTGTATATTAAGGACCATACACATACAGGGTCATTTTGTAACCCTAGACTTAAATTTAACTGCGAGAAAGTCATCTTGAAAGAAGCAGTTTACTGTAAGTTACTCTAACCTAAGGTCAAAACAAAAAGTAAAATTTTCAAACAAAATAAATATTCAAATAGTCATTTTATTTTTACACATCCTTTGGCCACTACTACTATACTAGAATTCGTCGGAGCGGCAACATCGCACACAGTCATTGATAATATTATGCTCACGCACACAAGTGATGCACACTCGGAGCGCAAGGGTAGTTCGTCGCACCGCGCGCGCCGCGCCGCAACCGAACAGCTGATGTCGGCGCTTTAACTACCTAGGGTTCTGTGTCGTGCCACATCACTCAATCAACAATTAGACCAGCAGCGACGACGCTACGCCGACATTACAATAAGTCACATACCTAAACATCATTATCATCATCATCCACATAAAGTCCACTGTTGAACATAGGCCTTCTAAAGACTGCGCGACGTTTATTTGTGTCGTCTGTCCACCTTGCAGGTGGACATCCAACGCCAACATAAACATCACGCACTAATCATCACATTTCATTAGAACAATATTTTCTATGCTCAAACTATCATCATAAGCAAACGACACTAATCAAACAACCACAACTGCATAAGTTAGGTACACATTACACATGATTTCCGTAATTTTAAAGTTATTTCATTCTTTTTAAATCAAAACACACATTCTAATGTAGGTAGTTCATCCATTTTAGTAGATAAGTAGGTATAATAAATACGTTTAACGGTTAGTTTATAACACTCATAACAATAAAATATCATTCTGCAAGTCTGGCACACGAACAATTAATAACGAAGTTACAATTTGATGATAATTAGGTAATGTGATAGTTTGAGGTAACAATGTCGAGCGACGGATGCGTCACGCGCGGCGCGGCGTCCCAATAGGTATCTTAACATGTTTTCAAAATAGTAAATGCGTTTACCAATACCTAATGATGATTTGTAGATTGCTTGTTCCTTTAAAAGTTGTTTCATACTTCAAAGTATTTTTAATACAGTTAATTTGTGACTACCTCGGTGCCGCAGTTGTATTATAGTACGGATGCTTTGCTAAGGTCACGGAATCGAATCCCGGGTCGGACAAAATGATATTGGATTTTTCCATTCAGTACCTATCGCAAATTCATAAATCCACATTAAAATCGTAATGACAGCCTCCGATAGAAACATAATCAATAGATTGTGATTAGTTCAGTTTCGCGTACGCGTCAACGATGCAACTTCGCGATCGTAAAATATTCAAAATGGCACAAAATATTTCTAAAAATAGACTCTATTTTATAGGAGTTAAGGTCGCATTTAGGGGACTACTTTAAATTTCTTTGTACCTGACCGACCAACACGCGACACACGAGTTTAGCGAATTCCACAAAGTAGCGGCAAGAGTAGTGTTGCCTGATGTCCCGATTTGCGCGGGACGTCCCGATTTTCAGAGTTCTGGGGACGTGACCCGTTTTGCACCAATAAAATTATTAAAACCATTAAGTATTATGAAACAATAGAACTACGCATTCATCACTGTGTTGAGTGCGACAATGCAATCAAAATAGCACGTATCATCTCACTAGCGCTGAAGGTACAGTTTTGTTTTCTCTTGCTTAGAGATGCGACTACCCGGCGATCTATGCTTTGATGTTAAAACAGAAATCCAAATTAAAACGCAACTTTAGCATGACTTGCAGTGATATTTTTTGTAAAACGCAATACATAAAACTTAAATTTAAAAAATACTTGCTTTTTATGTCCCGATCTACACACTAAATCTCGATTTGTTTTACCTTCTTGATTTTAAACAAATTGACCCTGGCAACACTAGTCTGGAGGTACACGATATTTGACGAGCCAGAGTTTTACAACTAATACGTGCCCCAGCAGTCTTACCAAACTTTTTTATTATTACCTTATTGTGCAATATCTTGTTTATTTTATACCCTGTATGCCTATTGAAAATGAATGACTGAATGCAAAATCTCTATTATACTTTATTACTTAAAATAATGTTTCAAAATACTAAAATATTGCTGTGTATTATTTTAATTACGTTGACTTTTCATTAATCATTTCATCATAAATCATTACTTTTTTTATTTTGTAATACAATTGTGTGTTAAATCTGTTAGAACATCATGTAATAAAATAAATCTAATATCAGAATTTTTGAAATGCTGTGTCGTTTTAGCAAGCTTTTTGGTAAAAAAGTTTATACTGACAACACTGCGAGTTTAGGCGAGAAAGAGTACGACTATTGTATTGAATAATCGCGCGCTCTTCGGACTCGGTCAAAGGCTCGGACGCATTGCCATAGTGTACCTATCTAGCAAAGAAATGGTACAGAAAGCATAATATGACGTTCGGTAATGTCTACGTAGTCTCCTTTTAGATATTATGACAAACCGAAATATTAATATTGGAATTAAAATAAATGTCGGAATATCATGTAGAATCTAAAAAATACGATACCAATAGATTTAAATCTTGTAACTTTAGTAATTATGTAGGTAACTTTTTTGGTAAGAAAACTATTTTATTAACGAAAATAACGTTTATAATTGACGAAATATTTTTTGTAGTAATTAATTATTGACTCAATGAACTGCTGCAACCAAGTCAGTGAACGTATTGGGAGTTCATTTGTGAGCTGACCTTCTGAACCCTATAGGTTCGGTAATAATATCATCAGCTGTGACGTAGTTCATTCACTTCAGTTAAGCGCGCTAAGAGACAGCGTGATCAAAACCATAAATCTAAAATCGGGATTATTGACGAAAATATTCGTTACTTATGAATAATTTTTGCACGGTGTTAGCAGAGGTCACCACGAACCTGTGGTTTCATTTAGTAACGCAGTGTCGAAATGACCCTGTATGTCATTATTTCTTTGCTGCCATGACTGAGGAAACAAATGTATCTCATCAAAATTTCTCGAATTTAGAGCTTTCATAACTTTATTAACTAAATTTGACACATTAGCTTGGCTCAGAACATGTGACTAGCTCATACCTGCAGGTTTTTGGTATGAGCCTATAGTGAAGGAGAGTACTGTTAGCACCTGTTATGGAAAATGTAATCGTAAAGACTATTAATAAATTTATTAGACAATGTACATAGGAACAGAAATACCAAAATAGCTTTACTTACTTTACACTCAACACAAATTTTTATTTCTCCTGCGTGTTTGCGACTTATAAGGCCTTAATTCATTGCACAATTCTTGGGATTTAATTATTTGGCAGATCCAAAGCTTCGGCATCATCTCGAAGATTGCGCCGCAAAGTAGATGTCTTACGCTTTTCTAGTTTCCCCATTCATAGCTTCTAACAATAAAAATATACTAGCCATATCCAAATAGGCACAAATTGAAACAAAAACCCTTAATAATCAATTTAAAACTATTAATAAACAGCGTTACGAACTGAGCGATCAGCGAGCGATCGACAAACAATCAATGATTTACCAACATCTGCTGTGTCTACAGAGATTGAATGCTGTTTTACTTTACCGATTGTTCGACAGAGGTAGTACTGTGTTAAAAACCGTTTGGTTTGCTATCGCTTTTTAGCAAAATAGGTAATAGCCCTGCGTATATTATCCCAAATACAATCAATACATCACCAAAATTAGTACGGAAACACTGACCAAACTGAACAGCACGTGAATTAATACTGCCTTACACAATTCACTGTATTCGCTTCTCTTTCACTCGTAGTTATCGCTCTCGATTGTTTGTTTGGAATACGAAGACAACTTTTTTTTTTAACTAGCTGGAAGGAAGGAAGGAAGGAAGGAAGGAAGGAAGGAAGGAAGGAAGGAAGGAAGGAAGGAAGGAAGGAAGGAAGGAAGGAAGGAAGGAAGGAAGGAAGGAAGGAAGGCAGGGAGGGAGGAAGGAAGGAAGGAAGGAAGGAAGGAAGGAAGGAAGGAAGGAAGGAAGGAAGGAAGGAAGGAAGGAAGGAAGGAAGGAAGGAAGGAAGGAAGGAAGGAAGGAAGGAAGGAAGGAAGGAAGGAAGGAAGGAAGGAAGGAAGGAAGGAAGGAAGGAAGGAAGGAAGGAAGGAAGGAAGGAAGGAAGGAAGGAAGTAAGGAAGGAAGGAAGGAAGGAAGGAAGGAAGGAAGGAAGGAAGGAAGGAAGGAAGGAAGGAAGGAAGGAAGGAAGGAAGGAAGGAAGGAAGGAAGGAAGGAAGGAGGGTTTAGGTTTAGGTTTAGGTTTAGGTTTAGGTTTAGGTTTAGGTTTAGGTTTAGGTTTAGGTTTAGGTTTAGGGTTTAGGTTTAGGTTTAGGTTTAGGTTTTAGGTTTAGGGTTTAGGTTTAGGTTTAGGTTTTAGGTTTAGGTTTAGGTTTAAGGTTTAGGTTTAGGGTTTAGGTTTAGGTTTAGGTTTAGGTTTAGGTTTAGGTTTAGGTTTAGGTTTAGGCTTTGGGTTTAGGTTTAGGTTTAGGCTTTAGGTTTAGGCTTGTGGGGTTGAGTTTAGGTTTAGGTTTAGGTTTAGGCTTGTGGGTTTAGGTTTAGGTTTAGTTTAGGGGCTTGTGGGTTTAGGTTTAGGTTTAGGCTTTTAGGTTTAGGTTTAGGTTTAGGTTTAGGTTTAGGGTTTTAGGTTTAGGTTTAGGTTTAGGTTTAGGGCTTTAGGGTTTAGGTTTAGGTTTAGGTTTAGGTTTAGGTTTTGGGTTTAGGTTTAGGTTAGGTTTAGGGTTTAGGTTTAGGTTTAGGTTTAGGCTTAGGTTTAGGCTTTAGGTTTAGGTTTAGGTTTAGGTTTAGGTTTGTTTGGGGTTTAGGATTTTAGGCTTAGGTTTAGGTTTGGTTTAGGCTTAGGTTTAGGTTTAGTTTAGGTTTAGGCTTAGGTTTAGGTTTAGGTTTAGGCTTTTAGGTTTAGGTTTAGGTTTAGGTTGTTTAGGCTTGTGTTTAGGTTTAGGTTTAGGGGTTTAGGTTTAGGTTTGGTTTAGGTTTAGGGTTTAGGTTTAGGCTTAGGTTTAGGCTTAGGTTTAGGCTTGTGTTTAGGTTTAGGTTTAGGTTTAGGTTTGTGGGGTTTAGGTTTTTTAGGTTTAGGGGTTTAGGTTTAGGTTTAGGTTTTAGGTTTAGGTTTAGGCTTAGGTTTAGGTTTAGGTTTAGGTTTAGGGTTTAGG
>NW_023594352.1:0-21381 GCF_014839805.1 Manduca sexta
ACACATCTAGCTACTAAACGAAATTTGTCTCTAAATTGATCATATCTAAAGTTTATTGAACTCTACCAAAAGATACACTATCAACATTATCAGAGGGACTCATTCGAGGTCAATGAACGCATTCGATAGTTCTATTTGGAAAGAAACAAAGACTTGTTTTATTTAAGGTTGCAGTTTAACACCATAAAAGCTGCGATTTTCAATTGTAATAAAATATTTCTAAGTATAGATATTCTTAATCATAAAACCAATACAAATAAACATGGCCATGCATCTACACAATGCCTCAACCACCTAATTTCTATGTATGATGAAAGGTTGTCATATATATTCCTACTCTTGTACTCTTTCCAATGATGCATTGAAGCACTGTACTTTGTTATATTTATATTGCAGAAAAGAATAGCATAGATTTTTTAAGACTTAGAAGGCAAATGAGCTAACAGTCCAATTGATGGTAAATGGCCACCATTTCCATGGTTTTCGCAAAGCCAGGGTTCAGCAGCAATCTACCTTAAAATGCATATTTTAATTATTGACGTCATGGCACCGAGACAGGACTGGAGGAAGTTTCAGCATGGGCATGGCCAGAAAGATCTCTGGAAATGCAGATTATTGACATCAGCATTCTGAGTGGAATATATGGATATTGCAGTGAAAAGGAATCGTCTGAAGGTAGAGAAGATATCATGGTACCATCTCGATCTGATCTTCAAAGTATTCTCTGTGGATTAAGCAACAGAGAATGTAGAGAGCCAATATCAATATGGCCAACAGCCCAAACTGTGCGAGGTGAGAGATGCGACTAGCTACAGTGTCGTAATGGTAGAGAAGCGGTGCTCACGCGCAGCACGTAGTCGACGCCGTCGAGCGTGAAGGTGTTGCCACCGATGCCGAAGCTGACGCGCGGCAGGCGCGGCACGAGCGCGCAGTCGAACATGAACTGTCCCAGCGCCAGCGGCGTCGCGCCCAGCGCCGCGTTCAGCGCCGCCACCTCCGCCACCGGCCCGCCGATCAGCGAAGTGCCCGTGTCCGCGATCGCTTCGCACCCCTGTACACACACACACACACACATCAATAAACATATCACACCAACCGCTTGTAGCCAACATCATGCTGAGATTACATTTTAAATAGTCATCATTTAAACTCAATAATGGCAATAACTAATACAAGACTGGGCTGCATATTTTACGATGACTTTTACCCAATAGGGGACGGACCTTTTTGTTCTTTACTATTATCAAATATTTACATAATATAAATTATAACACAGAAAGAATTATTAAAATCCGGTAAGAAATCAATAAGTTATAAGTATTTGAATTTCGGTGGAAGGGTAATTAACAAGAAACAGAAAAGAGATGAAATAGCCACATGTGACGTCATCGGGAATTACGACGCGTGCGAAAGAAAGAGATGAAGCGATATCCCTACTTCGCGCCCACTTCTGCATATTACAATATTTTAAATATGAATTATTCACTCATTTTTTAACCAATTCTTATGCAGTTTTCGCAGGAGTGCTTTTTCGTGTTATTAACCATTACATACAGAATAATGTACAAAATCAAGCATAGGCCGGTCCCCTATTACATTTGCCTTAAGAGGGTAATGTTTTTTCCTTGAGTGCTTTGCAAACTTTTTAAATCTTCTTTAATCGTAAAACCCTGGGCGGTTCGCTCGTTCAGCACCACCTGCTACCACTGGGTAATTTTATTTGCTAGGTTGGTAACAAGGAAGGATTTTTTGTATTAAATTTGTTAATTATTATACTTGATAGAATCCATGTTGTCATAAATAGGTGATGTTAATCCCGTCTCTTTTTATCCATAGCAGTCTATTATTTAATATATACAAAATCTTAAATCTATCATTATTTGTTACTTAGATTTGATAATTCACTCCCGACAGTTCTACAGACCTTAGCGCAGAATTTCTGTCCCTTGACGGAGACAGAGTCCATGTGGAATTGCCAGTAGGTGGGCTTGTCTACATTCACGTAGGTGAAGTTGCCGCGGTAGTGCGCCGGGTCCGACCCGCCCAGGATGATCTCGCCGCCTTGCGTTGCCGAAGGGTCTCTGCAGTTATTATTACCAACTATTAAATCTGCACTTTAAAGTAGGATAAATAGAAGTACGTCGTCTATAGTAGAATAGCAGTCATATTTTGTATAATTTTAAAATGTATGTAGATATAGTAACTTTGACTTTTTGGACGACCCACACCTCGGTCCGGCCCCACACGCTATGAAGGCCGCCTCCAAAAACAGCAGGAGCAAATTATAATATAAAAATCCGCGATAAAATTCGTAAAATTGTTTTATTTAAATGTTTAACATTCGTGTAAACATAAGAAATCATAAGCAAATCTCATGGCCAACTTAACAAAAAAAATATGCTGCTGATCATTCTTTTGTTGCCGTATAAGACAAACAAGTAAAAGGTCCACGCAAAAAATCTGATAATAAGATTAACCTGTTGAGATAGAAGGAAAAGACTGGTTGTACGAGTCCCTGCGCCACCATGTTGTCGAATACGGGCGGCACGCCGTCCACGGAGATGCTGTAAAACAACGCCAATTACAATTTACACAATCATTACACTTCATAATATAAATCGTATCATGAACTGCATAAAGGTTGCAGTATAATATTGATTAAAATTAATGATCTAGTTATGTATGTGTAATATGCAGTTTTACCTGCTGAATGCCATGCCGAGGATGCCGTCGAACTTGGCGGCCACGAACGCCAGCCCCGGCTCCGACATCGCCTCCGCGAACGTCTGCGAGCGCACCGACAGGCCGCCCACCTACACCATCGCCACCCATATGTTACAATTACTTAGAGAACAAAGGATATAACAGTGATCTCCATATAAGGGATGGTTTGAGTTATTTGACTTTAAGCTTTATATTAAAACTGTGGTATTCTAATACAGTATGTATCTCTGAAAATACTATCAAACATATAAAAATATTTCACTAGTAGAAAATTATGAAACCTGAATCTTATAACATGTACTTACATTCTTAGAAATGGGCATTAAAGCGGCTAGAGCCACAGTTAAAACTGTTTTAGGTACATACAAAATAATAGCTAAAAATTCAAAGATAACATGAGGATGAAATTCGACACCTATGCTGATGATACTCACAGTGACATCATCGGTTGAGAGGAAGCCAGAGAGGCTGCCTGAGCCGCACTGTATGGCAAACCGCGTGCGTTGGCGCGGTATGTCTTGGACTTAGTGCTGTCATACTTGTTGTGCACTAAACAAGCAATGTTTGTGAGGTGGCACTTTTTAGAGGGCACCCACAAGTTTGAAGAGCCCGTGTCGAAAACCACCTTGAAAGACTGTGGCGGCGATCCGATCGAGATCGGTCCGTAGTATTGTGCCTACACAAAAAGTTAACATATTGCAATATTCACTACCTCATTTACAAATATAAAAAAATTGTAAAACCAATAACAGGTACAAAAAATACTATATATGTAACAATATGGCCAACTTGAGTAATGTGTAAAGCTGTATATTTATAATAAACAACAGCATGATAAGCAACCGTGGTCACCAACTCCACCAGTCACCTCAACACAGACAGCGATAAACACATGAGGTCGCAGGTTATCATCATTTGTTCAAAACAACTTGCAAAACTGTTGTTTAATGTTTTGTAAATAATTCTAATGCAATAGAATGCCTGTCACATTAATGCTAGCTCAATTTTTTTAATATTAGATTGAGCAAGACATTGAATTCAACTATATTTTAATTATGATTGCATATTATGAATGTTATTCCTCCATTGATATGATGTTATGACTTCCATAACATATCCTTTAAAAAATAAGCCATTTTGGTATTATTTTGAACAAAGCTGAAAGTGGGTTAATTTTGATGCAAAATATTTGGATAATTTTTCATGCTTTGAAATGTTATAGGTACTAATTTGTTTTTCCCCTACATTATTAAAATTATTTGTCTCACATCAAGATAGTTGGAGAGCGGCTCCGGCGCGGGCCCTGAGACGGCGTACTTCACGCGCAGGATGTCCAGCTCAGTCCCCACTTCGTGCATGTGCTTGCGCACCGACTGCATGCGGTACAACGGCACCCTGACATTACATACATTCTTGTCACAAAGCACAAATTGATTATGAGATGCTGATACACTGAGATAGATAAAATCCTCAATAATTAGAAAAGAAATCTAAAACAAATTCTTTTACGCGCTGAAATAACAACAGCGAATTCAGTTCAGGGTAATGTTATGTCGCGTCTTAATGACTAAGCAGGTATGATTAAGCCCGCACAAAAGAAAAGCTTACCTGCTGAAGGCGGTCACACAGGTGACCACCGCAAACAGCATTATTACTAGGAATCGGCCCATTGTTAATGCAAGTCACCTCTGACCGCACCGCCCTGTCGAAAACACACAATGCTTACAAATAAATAATATGTCCTGAAAATGCCGGTACTTAACTATTAAATTATTTGAAGTTGTATACCGTTAAATGTAAATTATATCACTAACACAATAAAAGACGCAGCTATACAACGCAACAGTCACGCAAAAAAAACTGCAGCGCAATATTCAAACTTGACAGTTGTTATTTGACGTAATTGACAATTGACATACGAAATATAAATATAATGAAAAGTCGGGACGGAAGAATGAATGAGCAAGCAGTCATTTCATATTTCATTTTCATTATGGCGATACCTCAAGGTCCATTTAAGATTAAATTACTATTTAATAATTATTTACCCAGATTAAAGGTGAAACAAAATGTATGAAAATGGACCTTGAGGTATCGCCTTATAGAAAAAATACCATTCATCTCCATTTTTCTTATTTATAATAATTGTTTCTAATGCAAATATATGAAGTCTCAGAAGTATAGCCCATACAGCCAAGTTGTTATAAAAAAAAATCTTATAGTTTTACTTTCTTCGACCTTGCTCCTTAGATTTTTGTATAGGCTTACCTAAGGCAAAGTTTGCGGCGGCCACCGTAGAATCGTCTTTATTTCTAATAGGGTTACAATCTACATGATAAAATACAATTAACAAAATCGGTTAACTGGTTTAACAGTAAAAGTTACTTTCATATATCTATACTTCTATACTGTATATTACTCTTTGTCTATACTAAGTAAAATATTATAAAGCTGAAAAGTATGTTTGTTTGAAAGCGCTTCTGTCAGGAATTATTATTTCTTCAATTTTAAATTAGTTTCTTTTAGTAGTCGGTAGCCCATTTATCGAGGAAGGCTATAGGCTATATAACATCACACTATGACCAATAGAAGCGGCGCAGCGAAACAATGAAAATGGAGTACGCATAAACGGAGTAATTTATTTCTTCTGAGAGTTTTAGTTGCGGGAGCTGCGTAAACGGTTAAAGTTTCGCTACAATCATGTATTCTTCAACGGATTCTTCTGAAATTTGCTATGGAGGTAGTTTTAGATTCTTGGAAAGACATAGGCAACTTTCTACCCTAGGAAAATATTTAGCGGGACTACTATCTGGAATACTCTTTCACGCGGGCGAATCCACGATGATTAAAAATATAAAAACGCGTTTTATATTATTATTGAGAATGTCCAGCTATCACTCTCGACAATGATGGATGAATCAGTCATTAATTGATGTTTTATTTTCGGTATATGGGGATGTGGATGTAGGTATGTTTTACATAATTTTATGTGGGTGAGTGCCCACATAAATATAACCAATATTTCGAAATGATTCATTTCATTTTCAAAATTACTTATAAATAATAACCTTTATAACTAAAACTTTTTGGAATTAAATAATAGACAGAATAACGCACATGTTTTAATTATGTCAATTAACAATTATTAAGATTTACCGCCAAACGGGCTTTACATACATTTTCTACAATTTTGTTATTTATTACAATGTCCAGGACAGCTGCCCGAGTCGATAATTTGACACACGAATGTGCAATACGCGCAGCTCATAGCGAGCGCGTACTTGCGCCTATATTACACTACACGCGGCGCCGGCGCATGCGCGGGCCGCCGACAGTGGACACGGCACTTATTTGTTGTACACAATAAGGCACAGATATAAAAAGTTAAACATTCCACAATTTCAACTACATACAAATTTACAACCCACTTATATATCTTATAAGCCTATTTCGTAATTATTTTTATATTTACAAAATTTTAAGTTACAAAATATTCACTTTGATTATTTTTAAAAATTTATCATTCAAACATTATTACTTAATACAATAGTGGGATGTGTAGTGTTGTTTTACGGTTGCAACATTATAACATTTACTTACGAACCAAAGACTAACATAAACAGCAAAGAACTTAGTTGTAGTAGATTGTATGTACATAGTTATCGCAACACACAACTAATGTATGCTATTGTATTTAATTTAATACAATGTGTTTACTAAGTTTATAGAAATAAAACTTACAAAATATATAACTCCTGCCTTACTGATCGGACATGAAAAAATCGAAGGCGGCACCAAATTGTTGATACGACCTCGGCCGGGTGATGTATATTCGAATGGAGAATATGAATGACACACGAGTGAAGCGACGCCTGCGCCCCACACTACATAATACTTTGTGTCATACCATTTGACAGACAAGGACATACATTTTTATTTAAAACACCTAGTATGTGTAACTTCGCGTGAAATATATTATCTATATTATACTTAAAGTATTTATCAAGGAAACAGCTTCCAGGCTTTTTCGGACATAGAGGAGCCTGTGTGCTACTAATAAATTTAATAGTTCAAGTTAAAAGGTATGTTAAATTAACACCGTTAATTAAATATAATGTGTGTTACTGGTAAATTACATTATATATACATATATTTCTTAGATAGTGATATAAAAATTTGTACATCGTAGTATAGTATAAATTTTGATTAACACCAAATGACCTGCAGTTCGCAGCTAGTTCGTACTTTGGTAAAGAGGACGGTACACTTTGTATCCAAAGTTAGTGGTAATTTTATTAGTTTAAACTTACATAAAACATAATAACACGAGTACAGCCGAGGCCGACATGTATAACATGAACATTAACATTTCACCGACACAAACACTCGCGACACTGCCTCGTGACTGCCTTTAGGCTGCAAAGATATCGACGTCTGACAAGATTGGTTCGTACGTACAAAATTCACTAGAGTGCACCACGGAGAATACGGCCAATAGCATGGAATGTGACTATAGATATACTAGCGTGCCGGCCGCCGCCGTCCACCGCCGCGGACACCCGTCTTTTGGGAATTGGCCTTATACACTATGTACAGGACTATCGTTACATCACAAATCCAACTAACATTACTTATGACGACATAAAACATGTCTACATCTTACTTCTATATTTACAAATTATTTACAAATATTATTTTATATTTTGGTAATTTAAATTGATTTAGTAAAAGTTATTTAAAAAAATGATCCAACCCGATTTAAAAAAAATAGCTTCATTAAAAATGGATTTTAGTAAAGAAATATAGTCGCGATAAGTTCGAGCATGTCTGATATGTATTACATTAATAATACTGGTAAATGTCTCACCGTCCCGCTCACGCACTTTACCTATTGTGAAGGCGCGATTTACCTACGCGGTTACATGATGCACTGGAAATATTTACATCATACAGTGGAGAGATCACAGTCCTAATGCTGTCTTATGCCATTAAATGCAATGGCTGAGCCTTCATCCAATTCAGTGAGGCTGGCTGTGATAAAATTACGTTATATAAAATATTTTCAATACACACACTTTGTCCCTGGACAGCCTCTTTTGATACTTGTAAGTGTCCTAACTTAACCGTCTAACAGGCTATAGCACCGTCTCAAGTATACAACCACACCCTCACGCACATACAAACAGTCACGCGTTGATTGCACTCAGTTTGGCTAAACTTTTTCTACATACAACAACAATGATCATGCAGAAAGAAAAAGTAAAAAACATTGGCCACATGAACATACATAATCAGACTAGCGTCGTACAATTCTCATTGCTAGTATTATTTCCACCAGAATTAGTCAATTCAAGTCACATCACATATGATATGAATTTATGTTAGATAATGCTCAGCAAACCCAAGAGTTTAGTCCTTGTGTGTCCATGTTTGGTATTTGCAGTTAACAAGTTTTCCAGCAAAGCTGCTTTTGTGAACACCAACTTTATTGTCACCCGGGCTTGTGAATACACTCATAACTCTCGTGTTATCTATCACGTTTAATATGAGAACGAGTATCACATAGTCAGTAGGAGTGCAGGAGCGACGCGTCTACCGTTGGAAGTGTTCCCGTGCCGTGGCGCAGTACAGCCGCTCGTCCGTGGAGAGCAGGCGCACGGAGAAGGTGCCGGTGGAGAGCGGCGCGCCCGGCAGGATCTCCACGTTGCCCGCGTTGGCCAGGAACAGCGTCGCGAGCAGGATGCGCGACACGTCTGTCTGGTGCTTGACGGTGGCGTCCAGCACGGCGGTGAAGGGCGCGGCGCCGCTCGCGGGACACGCCGCCAGCACGTCGCGCGCCAGCGCCCGCACGTGCAGCGCGCGCGCCGCCCGCGCCCCCCGCGCCGCCCGCACCACCCGCCGCCGCCCACTCGCTCTGTTCATTGTAAAATAGGATGTTTCTGAATTATACTTACACTATGTATATCAGTTCATAGGACTCTAAGAGATGCTCAGAAAGCTTTGTGAAGCCTTTTTTACAGCAATTTGAACCCACTACACCTGATGGTAAGCAGAGTAGGGCAAGATAAAGTATGCCAGTTGTTGCCAATCAACACAGTTGAACCGACTTGTAATGACTTGACTGAAACTGGATATACAACTTATCACAGACAAAGTTACATGGCCCACAATAATTAGTTTTTATTTTTTGTGTGCATTGATCACCATCTAGTCGGATATAAATAACCTACCACCAGCACTCATCTTAATGATAGATATTTAATATGAATTGAGATACATTGTTGCATGTTTAAAAAATGTGCAATGATTAGTACCTAACTGACAACTGTACAACATCATGGGAATGCGGCGTCAGTTTGTAAGACTAACTTAGATTTTATATAATTTATAGCATTTTATTCTAAGATTTGTTAAAATAAATGTGTTGTTGTCATGCAATTTATGATGATTGCTACTAGACTAAACTAAATTAAGCATTAAATAAAATAATAACACATTATTTTTATATGAACTATCCAGATATTGAGTATATATTGTGAATGATGTGTGTACTGACGTTGGCGGAGGTGTTGACGGACAGGTCCTCGACGCGCGAGTGGTCGGAGTCCCCGAGGGAGCTCTGCTCGAAGAACCCGTCGTCGTCGCTGTCGGGCTCGCGCGCCGCCACCGCCGCCGTCGCGCCCTCCGCCGCCGCCAGCGCCGCCTCCGAGCTGCTCCAACCGAGGAACCCTGGCACACCGTTACATAAATTACATACACATCTTTACACAATAAGTAATGCTACACCACATGTATCAACTAATTTTCACTACAAAAAATATACAAATTATAGGTGAGGATAGAATGTCAATCTCCACACGGAAAGATCGTGAACATAAACAATTGCCATACAATCTACAATTTCAATTCAAAGTATTCCAAGGACCCTCTTGGAATAAGTACATAAAGTATGTCATTCTGAGACATTATAAAATATATTATAATGTCTCGTAGTATGCTGAAACGATCGTATCGCAGGCTACAGACAGACCGCACTACATTTCTGAACCGCAATGCGACGCGACTGTCTGCACGAGTGTGAGTCTCTAATCAACACTCACCTCCGATGTCCGCGTCCGAATCATCGAATCCGCGGAAGGCTGCAAAAGATAAAACCGGTCACGTCACGAAGCCAGTTTAAACAAATGCACCACGACTTTATATCAATGCTCCCAACATTCATATACACGTCCCAATCGTGACCTTACACTGAGGTACTAGTTTTGTGCTGTGAGTATTGAGAACCAGATGGTCTTTCCCGCAGCACCTAGCTCAAAACAAATACTTGTGTATCGGTCGAGGAATTGTGATTCGCAGATGGAACTCGCGGGTTCGTTACCGGCTGTAAGCGTTGGATGACTCACCAGTGTTGGGGGGCCGCGGGTGGTGTGCTCGCAGGCGCCTGCGCTCGGCAAGGATGCGGCTCTTGCGCCGCTCCACCACGTCCGAGATCCATTTACTCGATGCTGAACTCTTGCACGCATCGCAGCTGCCGCTTTAACTCTGAAGCAATACTTCGCTTTAGCAATTAAACCAATGGTTCACATGTTGAAACGACTTCCTGCTGGAGATACACTACATCTTTCCACACATTTCCTTTACTTAAAATTATTTATTTAAAACCTCTGTTGTGTTCCAGTTCAAAGTACAACTGTAGCCAGCGTAATAATCACTGGGTTCACTGGGCGTTATGAGACTTACATTTCAAGATGACAAGGCCAGAGCAGTGTAATGCAGTTATTACTGTTTCTGGGTAGTAATGTCACTTACTTTCTACTCATAATGAAGATGGCCATAAAGTGTTGTTATTGATTCACCTTTACTGATTAAAATTTTGATCCTGCCGCCTACAATTTCGTCGATTTTGACGTCGCTTCTTCTCTTCCTTTGTCTCTTGAGCGGCGAGGGCGTGCGGTCCGGCAGCGGCGTGCTGGCGTGCAGCGGCGGCGCATGCGCGTCCGGCGACGGCGAGCGCTCCCGCAGCGGCGACGGCAGCGGCGGCGGGGACGGGGGCGCCGCCGCCTCTATAGCGGCCTGCAGCTCCACCAACGATATCGGGTTCAAAATAGACTCGCTCGATGACCGAGGCCCTTCCAGCTCGTCAACGAGGTAACCATCCTGAATAAATTACACATGAAACATGCATATAATTTTATTTACAACCTTCCTATATGGGTGATACTATTATGAATGGGCTGTGGATAAGTGTGAAAAGTTTTAATGTTATTAGCAACTCTAGTTTTCCAAGTAAGTTCATGAAAATGCATGGAATATGGAAACCTATGAAGTGTTGTGTGGATTAAATACATCCGTTTGTGTAGCCATGAGTCATTTTCCGTTTGGTGTCACTATGGTTTTACTTGTGTTTTCAAGAGAATTATATGGACAATTATAGCCAGTAAAGTACAATTAGCTATATTTTATTCATTACATTAAATTGAATATTAGGTGTAAATGTAAAATGGTAATTAGTGAATATAATTTGGTTTGTCAATAGGTATGAAGGGTCCAACAAGACCAGCACCTGCTGTCCCAGGGAATGCAGTTAATCGGTATTCTCCTGTAACTAACTGGGACAATGATCCATTTGGTGCCCGATGTGTTTGAACCTTGCCACATCAACAAAAGAAGAAGCCTCCTCCGCCCTAGACCTCCACCACCAAAAATTAACTCCAGACAGCCTGACATACCAGTCAAGCCCTCCCATTTTATCAGAAGACCTACAGTGCTAAGTTCTTTATTGTCCCGTGAAAACGAAACAATCAAGCAACCAAAATGTTAATCAGCAACACACAATACCTGAATTTTTTGAATTCTAGAAAGAGTAGAGAGGAGACAGTCGATGATTTCACGGCTCTGGATCCATTTTCACCACAGACTAGTGTCACAAAACCTCCTATATTGAAAAAACCTTCACTTCTGAAGGATCCATTTGACCTGTCTAATATCAGCCAGCCTCATGTTCCTTTGCTAAAAGGCCCCACAATAATCAGAGCAAAACCTGCAGGCCAAAGCCTCCTGATAGTGCTGCAATTTTGAAGAATACTTTTGGTGATAGCTTCCCAGTGACCACAATGACTGTTAACACAACAACACCATAAAGAAGGTCAGCAGTCTTGGAGATAGTTTTGTAAGTAGATTTTTTTTATATTTTCTTATTAATATTACTAGTATTGTGTTTTGAGGTTTTTTCATTATTACTTTTATCACTTGATCACTAGTAAATTGATTTGTGTTATCATTTATATTGAATTTTCAATATTTCCAACAATAGATTATCAAAATTAACAATATTGATTTAGTTTATGGGTAATTTCTACAATCTAGGAATATAAAACTTTGGCATTATCAATAATGTTGGAGCAAATTGTAAATTTAGAAGTGCATGAACTCATGCAAAATGTTCTATTTGGATCTATCAACATTCTATATTTAGGAGATCTTAAGACATATGCATGTGGGAGTAAAATATGGCAATATAAGCAAAACATTGCAAGGTCCAAAACAAGTTTCTAAATAATACCATTATTGTATATCAGATTTAATTCTTATTACATAATTATTTTTTTTATTTGCGCACAGATAAAATTAATATTATTCCATTATTTTTATTACAGTTTACAGAAGGTAATTAAATGTAAAAAACATACTAAGTGAATCAATAAATCCAATTAGAATAGCTTGATGTCAAACAAATATTGAAAAGTTATTTTAGTTGTAAATTACCATTCAATTTATACTGTGAATTAAGGTGTAGCTTTCAATAACATTGACTTGTATGTCTAAATATAGTTAGTTGTGAATTAAGTTTAATTATTCTGTATTTTTAATGTTGTAAAGTCATTAAATAATATCTTACTACTGAAATGAGTCATGTCATGTGTTACTTATCTGCAGCAGATAATGAATGAGGTAGACATTGTTTGTCCAGTTTAAAAAAACAATAAATTTAAGTCTGAATCCATATCACACATCGGATCATTAGTTGTGGTCTTAAAAAAATAAAATTATTCAATATACATTGCAAAATACAATTTATTTTTTCCTCAGGAATCCAAACCATTCAACTGGGATGACGAGTGTTCTCCTGAAAGAGAGTTCGCCGCCCATGCCGACTATACCGCCTCCACCGCCGCCACTTGTGACAGAAGAGGAAGGCATGAGTTGGCTGGTGATGAAGTGGATACGCTGCCCCAATACCAAATGATGATGAGGAACCATACGCGCTCGCGCTCTTCGACTATTTTACTGACCATCCTGATGATTTGTCGTTTACGGTGAGTCGATACAAACATTTTATGGATAAATATTTTATGTATATCTTTAATTGGTTATAAGTTATATTACGAAGACAAAAAATATGGATTTGATTCCTATTTTATTTAAATACTTGAATAGATTGTGTACCTAAACATAACTCAAGAAAAGAAGCAGATTGCAAAGCCTAGTTTTTGCACATTGGCGGTTTTTCCATCTGGGCTGAGACTGACGTCAATCCTACACATAGTAAAGTGTTATATACCTAGTTCGGCTGTGTAACTGTCGTCTACTTAACATTGTGACCAATGAGGAAAATGTTAAGTCTTCGCCGAACATCTTGATCCCGCTACGCAATATTAATTCACGGTCATGACTATAATTTTGCTTACTTTGAAACAAAAACGGCTGTCTTTATTCAAGACATTTGCTTATATATTATTAAAAGGTCATCCAAATTCGTCCGGGAATCATGCTTGAGCAAATTTATATTATTTATGTGGATTGAATGTATAATATTACACCAAATTTCCAATCAAATACAGCCCTCGATAGTTAAGTACCTATCTAAATTATTCCAAATATGTAATATAGAATGTTTGTTCTTTGGTAAATCTTTTGTCTTTACCTGTTCAACATTTTCAAACAATGATTCCACGCAGTTAATTCCGTGCTAAACACTTATATCACACTATTATTCACGGTTATTATCAAATTGTACACGAGTGCTGGTACATGCGCATAATAATATATCTTTTGAAATGTACAACAATATAATTTATCATTGATAATCAAGATGTCTGTACATTTGCAAATTGCAATGTCGTGTAAGCCACATTGAGCAGGGTTAATTGAAAATATTTTTTTTCACTGATTTTATAATATACCTACTCATTTTGCTGGCGTTGATATATTTTATATCCGCCCGAATTACGATTACCATACACAAGGTTTTAAACACGTCAGTGTCCCACGTAAGTGTGTCGCGTTCCGGGATCAGCCTGTGTATCCGGTTCCATCAGGCCGGCAATTTGTCGTCAGTCGACATGCTATTGGAGCCCATTCCACTTACCGTCCGGGACAGGAGAGTCTAGTTGCCGTGGCCGTATATAAAAAAAAATTATTACGAATATATATATGGTCTCGCACAACGTTTTACTGGCAGATAGTTTATGGCTAGAGGTTGACGTAAATTCATTTTTATTTTCGGAAAATGTACCATTCCTGTGGTACACGTATTCCAACAAAGATTTTCACATGAATGGAATGGCAAGTAAAAAACAATCTAAATTATAATAATTAAACTTTGGTGCAACATAATAGGCATAAATTGATCGTTTTATTTGTACCGGGTATGGTTAATTATTATTATTCTGTGACGTCATAAGCCATTGTCAAAATAAATATAATAACATCTGTGGTCTTCGCAATATGAATATAATTACTTTACGTGTTGTTCAACTAACGATTCATATTATAGCGTGCACTTAGTTTTTTAATCGTGTTTCACGATTATTTTGTATACTCAATTAATGGACGCGAACAATACGGTAAATCAAAGTTTTATAATCTTATATAAGCATATACATATAAGCATAAGCAATAATACGGGTCGCCGTCTGAAGGTACTTACCACGAGATGGTGTAATTTTGCTACGAAGCAGTAGTATATACTACACTATTGTATTCTAGTTTGATAGGTATTGTAATCGGTGTAATTGATAGGAAATAGTAGACATCCAGTGGCTTACATTCGACCGTATATTTGTAACATATATTACAAATAAATTTTATTTTTCTACTCATCTTTTCTATATGAATTTTAATTGTGCTACATCTCAAATTCCATGCGCGTAATGTGCTTAAAAAGGTATGCAAATTATTTCTTGACGTTTTAATATATAGATTATTGAAAGGGCTGCTATGCGATAGAAATAAAGTATTCAATCGTGCGCAGTATTTACGCAGAAGTAGTCTCGTATACATAAATCATCAAGTAAATCTGCTGAGGAAACAAGAACAAAGATCACGATCCAAGTAGCGTTGCATAGCGGGTTAAGGCACAAAACTAAATATTCACAACGTTTGCATAATAAAGTAATGCACGGAAAAATATTATTATTTTTGTATCGCATATAACTATTTCAAGTTGTTTAACGTTGCGAAATAAAACATTTGAAACGCAAACAAAACGGCACCAGTGCAAAATATAGAAAATACGTGCTACAAGTGTATAAATGTGTTTGATTATAATTCATGTTTTTATAACGTAATGGTGTAATCTATTGGCGCAATACACCTAGTACGTAACACTTAGATGTTTACTTTAAATTATTGTATTTATTATAGTTCTTATGCTAGTTGTAGTAAAAAATAAATTATTTTATTATAATCTTAGTTTTGATCGGAGCTTCGCCCGCGTGAATGATCTTTCCGGGAAAAGTTCCACTGTGGAATAAGGCCCAGGATATCTACCTACTTGTGTTTCAATTTGCATTCTTTCGGCGGTTTCTGTATTTTCTCTTATAAACAACTAAACATTGTCAAAAACTTTGGCAATATTAGTTAGATGTAAACATTAAAATCATTTTTAGAACATTCATTATCGTTTGTTATTTCTAAGGGTTTCTCTTCGCAGTTAGCGTTTTTATTATAAATATAATATATGGCACGTCAAGATCATTGACAAATATTGATGCTGATGCTCGATTAGCATTGGATTCTAGAATAATCTTTATGACTATTACAATTATTCACGCTTGGAGTATTAAATCGTTGACCTTGGATATTCAAGAAAGCAAGGTTTTTAAGTATAACTACACACAAATCCGAATCTATATTTTAGCGATGTTATTCTGATCATTCGTTTATATATGAGAAAGTAAATGATTATAAAATACAAGTTCTAAAGCAAAAAGCTTTGAACAATTGCGACACGTTGTGAGAAGACATAAAACAAAAAGTCGGAATGCCTGATTCACTAAAACTATTAACATCACTTAAACCACTGCATAATGTCTCACAGACAATTAGTGATAAATTTCCAACCAGGTCAAATGCAGCTCCCGTTAATTTAGTAATTACGTTTAACTTGCATTCGTCCGAGTTACGCTACGTTTATTATAAGGTAAATGAAGAATATAATAATTTATAAGGTGTACATTTAATGGAAAATATGTGTTACGAGATCAAATAGTTTCCGACTGTCGTTGCGGTGTAGTTTTGAGCGATGAGGTGGCAGTGAAATGAAAGATTGCGGGTTTGATACCCAGATTGACGAATGTTTGTGTTTTTTTTTATTTTATTTTAAGTAAATTTTGTTATATGTTATGGATCTGTGTGTTTTAGGCACAATTCACATCATATTTATTTATATTCGTGACACAAGATATCTGTTTTAGGCGAGATGTGTAAATCAAATTACAAGTTTAAAAATATTATAATTAGAGATACGATTATATGCAACCCAAAAGCCCGAAATAGGCATGAAGATGTGCATAAAAACGTCTAAATATGCAATATTTATAAATGAACAGAAACTCAATTATTAGGTTTTTTACTTAGAAGCAGCATACAATTTGCGCCAGCTAAAACAGTTTTAGTTATCTTAATGTAAAATAGTACTTAATATAATATTCCTAATATAACTAAAATATGCACTATCAAATAATTTTAGTCATCATAATTGCAAAAACCGCCGAAAATGACCGAAATATATATCGTATATTCCGGTTTCTAATTACATCAAAGAAAGCCGTCGATTTATTGTAAACTGTTATTAATGAAAGTCGAATAAAACGGTTTTTTTTTTTAAAAGTACCACTAATAATTCGTGACTGTTTTTAGCTTCCGGCAAAAAAAACCTGTTTAGATCTTAGTATTAGTGTGGGTGGCATCGGATATATCCGTATAGGGATGTATTTATCTACATTGATGCTATGAAGTAAGCACCGAAGTGTTAAACACTTTGACATCTATAGGTACTTAATTTATGATTTTGCTTTATATTGTATGTGCACAATCTAGCCGCCAGTAGAGGTGACTCTAACGAAATTAAACGCAAAACAGTTTAGGTAATATTCGCATCACGATTGAGGTCACGATATACGATATCTCGAGCGTAATGCAAGTCCAACTTAGTTTTTGTGGCGTATAATAATGTTCAGCTTTGCTTCCCACTTCCCAGTAATACTGATAGTAGGAAGTGTAGCAACATATGTTTTATGTAAACACACGTACGTATAATCCATCGCGTCAAAGGTGGAATGGCCATCTGGCCGTTGGTGCGGAATTTGTTTGGGGCGTTCTCCGTTTTTCACTGGAACTGTGTTTATATGTTTTGCGAACGTAGGCGGTGTTAACGTGCGCCACATTGGACCTTATCGATACGTTTCGCTTTGAATGGACAATTATCGCTACAGGAACTTGCTATCTCTCGCCACTTCCATAATTTGTGAACGCCGCTCGCGCCGATGCAAAAAATACTATGTCGCTAATTGATATCATTCAGCACTGTCGCAATATTATGATCGTTTTGTTGACCTCTTTCAACCGGTAAACGACTGTGTATAATATGTTATTTTTATTACCTACTAGGTTGTTTTATGTCGTCAATTGTTAGGCGAAATTAATGGAAGTGCGTTGCTACCTCTGCGTAAATTGACTAATATTGTGTTCATGAGAATAAAGCGAAGCTAGGTGCTTTAGCTTATATTGTTAGATTCATGACAATCATTTCTATATAATAAAATAGCAATAAGGAAGAACGCTTACGTGTGACAGTGTAAGCTAAAATTCCTTTAACAATACCCACCGAGCGGCCAATAGAGACTGGGTCATGAGTTTAATTGCAAATCTTGTTACGATAGCGATGCTGATTGCGTGAACTATAATGGGGATCATTACGCTTCATTTCGTAGGCGCCGGCATCGTTAAGTAGAGCCTGCTGGTCGGTGGTGTCTATTTCACATACTATACTTGTTAGTGAAGCGACTAGCGATATGGTGCGGGTTGTCAACCCTTCGGATAGGTGACCAAACTCTATTGCGCTCTGTGAAAATAAAACCAATTGCAATAAAGAAGTCGATAATAATAATCGAGTGACTGAGACAATCGAAGCGCTTATCGTTCAAGAGCGATCTCTTACAAGCTTACATCAGTATTAAAGTCAATGTTTAATTTGAATTCCAGTTATAGTTACCTTCAGTATACAAAATAATCTACTTCGTTAGGTATATAGGTATATTTTTGTTTTCCTCAAATATGTAGACGCATAGGTAGGCACATTTATTAAGTTTTACTTTATTGTCACTGTACTGTATATAATATGTAAAATATCAAAGATAATATTAATATTATCAAGTATTTCCTTACATTTATACTATTTCACAAAGCTTTTATCATTATTAAGTAAATAATACGTTTCTTATATCTGTCATCGATTCCTAATGCCAATGGATTTAGGTTTTATAAACTGTTTGTGATTCAGTACTTACATGTGCGACAAGAATAGGCAAAGAATTCAATAGCAGTATAGCAATAAATTTTAAAATTTAGTAAAATTATATTACTATTGTCTTGTATATTATTTGATATCCAACGCTATTTATTACTGTCAACTCTGATAGCATTAGTAAAAACCCTAGTGTATTATCGATGTTACCTACTTACAAAAATACTATGTGCAATTTCATTACGATATTTAAAAAATATTTTGGCATAAAATTACTAGACGCAAAGCTATTCATAATTTTAGTTTTGGGCCTTACATAGTAGCTTCGTAAACTTTTATACAAACCTTTATTTCTATTTACTTACGGAAATGATAAAACATATTTATCGTAATATGGAGTTGTACACGTTAATAACGCAGCCTTGTATCCCTAGTAAGACAACAGTGAATAAATTATTGACCTGTGTTCATATATAATTATGAAACATTGCTTTACGATCGATGGAGAGGATCCGAATTTCATAAATATTTTTACAATAAAACTTACTTATAACAGAACTATCCGTTTTAAACAATAACCTAAATATGAATATTTTTAGGTTATTGTTTATATACCTATAAGCCTATACTGAATTGTAATAATAATTGCTACAGTTCACATCGATCCATAAATGGTACTTCAGTGCTATCTTTCTGCTGAATTTGTATTTGAAAAAGCAAAAAATATATATATTTGTCTATTAATAAAAAACGCAGTTCGCCGACACTCACGTAGATTAAATTGGTGCCAAAGAAATTCAATATTTCAGCAAACAGTGCAATTTGCTCAGCTGTGAAGGTGGCGATTTCTCCAATGATACTTCAAGGTTTTCTCACTTTAATTCAATTAATAAGTTAAAACAACAAATAAATTATGATTATATTAGCTTTTATTTGTGATCCTATCAGTGTTATTTGTTTTCGCGGACTGAGTGTCCCATCAATCCATAATTAGAAGTCTGTAATAAAAAGAAGTTATACTTCATTAGCCCGTAAATCGCTATAAATGTCTCAACCAAAAAGAACGTCGACCCATTGTTGTGTAAAAAATAGAAACCTGAGGTAGAAACTAACAATATATACAATTTTGAATTATAATAGGAAGGAAACAAGGATATCGTAATATCATGAATATATTTCACTTTATGATAATTATTGGTTCGCAGTTCATTCATATTAAATTATTTGCCAGTATCAGTATAACCCCATTTTCTGCTCTGATGACACGATGCACGTAGCATTCAGTTCACATTATCGCAAACTATTGAACTGGTTTCTTCATAATTGCATTAATCTTCCTCCCCATGCATTCAGCTACGGCTTACCATGTACTTACTTATTCAAGTTTGGTTGGAAATGGTAGAGTACTGGAATAGTAACTACATAATTATTCTGAATATAGAATTCTTTAAACAGTATCTTTTATTGATGACATTGGTTTCACACCACATAAATCTAGGAGTATGCCTGTTATGCGGTTTCCGCTACGTAACTGATGGCCATCAGTTTCATTCCCACTTGTCTTGTAAGATCAGATTGTATAATTTACTACTCAATAAATTATTTAGAAGAAGAATAAAGGGTTGCGGGACACCATTTATCGAGTCTCGGTAATGACAAATGACTAATAGCACGAGATGAAACGAGCAATGCCATTACTTCATTCAGATTTATTATTTAATTGACGAGTGTAATCTATACTTCCATACTATGACATATATAAAGCTGAAGAGTTTGTATGTTTGAGCGTGTTTATCTCAGGAACTGTTGGTTCGAATTAAAAATTTCCTTTAATGTTGTATAGCATATAATGTTGCAAAAACGGGGAAAATTTACTCCTTTTGAGAGCATTTGTTGCGTGCGCTGAGTAAAGAGTTAAAGTTATACTATATAATATCAGTCAAATACTATACGTTGACGTTTCAATAAACGTCGAGCAAGTTGGTACGATTCGACGTTTGCATTTATACCGTTGATGTGAATTAATTTTCCTGTAGACTGTAACGAATATTGAATGTTTACCTCTTTATATATTTCAATCACGTGTCTGTCACCTTTTTTCGTGGGGAAAAAACGCGTTATGGCTACCACCAGTTGGGGGGTGAGTGGAACGGTTATGTTGGTTTCACCGATCTTACGGGACTCGGGACTAGTCACCTGCTATAATTTGTTCTGTTTCGTATATCGTTAGTGAACCGGTTGCATTAAAACAGATTGTAAACTTAGTTTTATAATAATTTTGTTCTGTTGTCTACAGGCCAAAGCCAAGATCAAGTTGATACGACGCGTGGACCACGAATGGTTATATGGCAGCCTGAGGAACGGTCTTCAGGGTTATTCCCGTCGAACTACGTAGAGATTAAGATACCACTTCCAAACGAATCGATGCCAGCGCCGCCTCTGCTGGGCACAGCCGTCGCGCTGTACGACTTCGAGCCCGACCAGCCGGGGACCTTCGCTTCCTCACCGGCGACACGATACTGGTGCGATACAAACTCAACGACGAATGGTACTTCGGCGAGTGCAACGGTGCCAAGGGACAGTTTCCCGTTAACTACGTCAAAATGGGATAGTCAGCATGGTATCCCGACCATGGTTGAGGTATATTTGTGATAAAACTAAAGGAAGACTGACGTCGACCATATCACGATGCCACTATTTTATAAACAGCTTTACATCTAGCTTTTAAATGATGGCAAGAATTAGTCTACTTGCTGGAATTGATATTTTTTGCTACACGATAAGGTGGCGATGTGGAACTCTTCCGAAAAACAGGTGTTTGTAATCTTCCCTAAACAAAGTCTGTCGAGCCATTGATTATGTACAATTATTGAATGATGTGCGTCCATGATTAGGCGCTAATGTTGCCA
>NW_023594353.1:0-16160 GCF_014839805.1 Manduca sexta
TAGCAATTTATGCATGAACGTTGCATATTTATTCGTGTTATAAAACAACTCCTGCGAGTATGGCTTTACTATTTAACCTCCCGCCGCGCTTTTAGTTTTATGTACATAATTTAATAAGCCTGAAATGGTGAGTTATAAAATGTTCTCGTACATAAAGTAGGGACTAAGCGAAGTGAGTTGTGTTACTTGAAAGGGGCTTGTGTTATTGCATGTTGCTGAAAAATGTTTTCATAAAAATCTCGCCGAGTCGCTGCGCCTACTGATCTTTTAATCTCTTAATTACATGAGAGCTGGATACGCGAGGATTTCACCGAAATAACCATGCAAAATGGACGGCCCACGCCCGCCGCTTACCCCCAGAATATGAATTATTCTTTCGTGATACAGCTTGGACGCATATTTACATTTTATATGAGTCTGCGTGCCCGTTTTACAGTGCTCGCGTTTTGTTGCGCGCCGTTCGGTGGATTTTTTCGTATGCAAAAATTGTTTTGTTCTTTTTCCGACGTTGATGGGTTGGTAGTTTGAAGTGCGTGGAGTGCTGTGCGGTGCTGGCGTTTTTAGAATCCAAGCTTACGAGTAAATACTTATTTAATGTTAGCTTGTACTTAAAAACTTTATAAGGCTTTTAATAAAATTATCTTGATTCGACATTGCTAATGAAACCCAGACAGTATTTTTCTCCGTTTGCTATGAAAACATTTAATTTAAGTATAAAAATATGATGTCGGTTTTACGACGCTTTAACGTCTTGCGTAGATGACACGAAGAAAAAGAGGAAAATATGGTGTAATTTAAAATGGAAATAACGTTTTAGGTAGAAAAAAAGATAATTTTATTATGTTATCTACTTACATAAATATTATGCTTCAGGACTTGAAGGTTCAGTTGTCTAAGTTTTGAGGTATATAAAAAATACTTTTTAAATGAATGCCAACTGGTATAAAAATATAAAATAACTGGCAGTATGTAACGTTAATTCCATTTTTAAATTTCGCACTATTTTATAAAAAAATAAAATGCAGCATGGGCCATTGCGCTGTAATTTATTAAAAAGTTTTTAACCTCTTTTATTTTTTATTGGAGTTGGAATTGTTGTCCATAGACTTGACACCGTTTGCACGCGCAAAAAACGTTACTAACGTGAGTTTAATTGTTTTTACTATCAATGTGTAACAGAATATTGGTAAAAATTTTATTTTATTTCAATAGAACTAACAAACAATGAAAAATGATCTATTTCCAACATACTATCACAACTGCGTTGTATAATGTACTGTATTATTAATTAATTTGAAATCAATTACTTTTATGACACAGCAGTTTTATTGTAATTAACACAAAACTTAAAATTAAATAAATATTACAACACAATGTTTAGAATATCCGTAAGTTTTAAAAATGAAATTTCTTACTATAGCATTGCAAATAAATTAATACAAGTTCGCGTGTAATTATTATTCATTTTTGAAAGTTAGGTTTCCTTTGCTAAATTCTGAATTCACTATACATATAAATTTGAGGCAAGCGTCTGTAAATCAATTTGCTATTAATTTATGTGGTTCAACATCCGAATCGTTGTAATTAATGTGTTTTGATTCTACTGCAGTTCATAATAGCGTCAGTTTTATTCAGACTTGGTTAAGTTTTTATTTAAAAGTTTATTGTACACTAAATACAAAAATGTCTACATATGGTGTAAATAATTTAAACATGGGTGGTACAAATGGCGGTCTTATTATTCGTGGCGATCTCAACCAGACAATCATTACGCTAAGATAGGTCTTGGATTTTTTTGGGCTTTGAACCTGTAGACATTCGTCTCGGCAGACCGTTCCACTCCTAACTAACTATAGGTGGTTTACACTTACTTTAATTCATATAATGGCATTTTAGGGTCCCTTTGGAGCCTATAATGTATTAATCCTAACAAGAAACATATACATCGGTCCACCACCAACTGCAGGCTGTACCGGCGATTTGTCGCTTCAACCATGCTTAGAACTGCACCTTAACTCTTTCGGGACCCAACTGCAAAGTGTTGACAATATATGGTTTTATGTGAAATCCATCGCTGAAGAGTTTCGGCCCGTTTCCTAGTTTATCGTTCCGCATCCTGCTTACCGACTTTACGATCGTCGAACGCTAGTCCGCAGTAAAATTTCAATATCCGCCAAAATATGGCATTTCATTTGGGCTGCTTTACCGAAATACCCAAATGGCACATAAAATTGTAATGGCTTTCGGTTTTAATCATTTAGTTAAAAGGAAGATTGGTTGTATACCGAAATTGCGTAAGCAGTTAGATTATTCCAGTTTTGTGTTTGAGGTTCGATGATAAACGTAGAGATTTAAGACATACCTTAAATAATAATCGTTGATATAAATAGGTCTTTATTTTGCTACACATATAGTATTTTTTGCATGGAATAATTTTCATTACTAGATGACGCTCATGCCCGTCAGTGGAATGGTAGGTCTGAATACATATACAATATTATTAATTGCGTAATTAAACTCAGCAAACTGTAATCTAGCTTTCAAATAAAGAACTCACGATTTCCAGTAGGCCACGCTGTAACATTAGCAAAATGGAATAAAAAATATTTTGTTCTCGAAACAATTTTGAATAAAATATAGCGAAAATGCTGAGGAGTATTAGCGAGCCCTCTTTGGGAACTGTTGGGACGGAGTAAGAATTATAAATTAATTATCGTTTGTAGCAACTGTTATTTAGATTTTAGACGTTGCTATGCTGGTATTTGGTAAAGAGTTGTTATGTCATGTAACTATAAAATGGGCCAAAAGCTTTTTCGGGTATATTTGCTATTTGGGATTTTAATTTGCAGAGTGCATGAAATTTTAGAGATAGGATCGTAAAAGCACTTAAGGTTTTCATTTTATGGCGAAAGTGCACACTGATATTTCATTCTGGAAAAACATTTACATGCGGACGGAGTCGCAAACAAAAATCTCTAATAAATAATGCCATATAACACGTTTTAGGAACTGTAAATAAGAACCAAAAAGAAATAGTTTGATTTTGATTATTTTCCAAGGTAATGAACTGGTTAGATTTTGTCACGACTAAAGTATTTTTATTTGAGAATAAGACGAGGTAATTATTCATAATGCCATTCTATTTTTGCCGTCGACCCTTTTAAATGTCAGGAAAATCTTTTTACAAAATGCTGCGTTCGGAATAATAATTTATGTGGCCTTTGTTTATCGCCTCTTTAGTTAAGTGTCTGTAGTAGTCTTGAGTTCGATTCTCGACTTGAGCAACACTTATTTTGAGATTTACTGTAATCGTCATTGAATTAATGATGAAAACTACTACCTTGAGATCGATTGTAATGTTAGACTATTTTGTATGATCTTTTGTACCAATTTCGGTAGATAATCTTAAAATGCAACATTTTAGAGCCACTGTAGGTCGGTTTGGAAATCTTTAAGGGAGGGCTATGTTCGACAGCTGGTGATGATGGTGATGATGGTGATGATGATGATGATTATTGACGCCGACGTCGCTTGTACTTTGCGGTAGATATGAACAATGCGCGACAGGCTTGGAGATAAAAGCCATCTCATATACTTTTAAAACTAAGCTATTCTTTCAGGACCTTGGCAACAACTGCAACCAGTCATGCAGGAAGCCGCCATTACCTGCCCAAGTTAAAACAAGATCAATTACGAGGTAGATTTCTGTGGGAAGGACGCATCGGAAGAATTACAAGGATTGTGTTATTGACGCCTTGGAATGTGTGGTTTCAGGTAAGGAATGAAACAAACAGGAGTCCTGAGTTCTAAGTCAGGTTTTAGTCATATTTGGCTACATTGTAAACAGTAATACCATCTTCGTTTCGTCAGTCTAATTCGACCATGTTAGAAGATAAGGTTCTCGTAAAAGTCAGTGAAAGTAATATTATGAAATTATTTTATCTTTATCAGTCACAGTTTAAAACTTAATATAGACCTTATACATTATGGAATATGATTTTAAATCTCATCACTAACCTCTTGCCTCTTTCCTTTATAAAACCTTTCTTCACCAGATCGCAGTTCTCCTGGCAGTCATTACCACGTTCGTGATCCACTTGCTCCTAGCATACTTCTTCGATAACAACACGTGGTCTAACTTCACCACGATCATTATCTTGGGAGAGCTGATATTCTTTGCCGATGTCTTTGTTCATTTGGTCCATATGTTTTGGCCTTTAGTCCGTCTCTATATGAGAGTACATCGGCGGAGTTTATTGTTACTTTTTTATGACGTCGTTTCCTTGACACCTTTGGCTATTATATGTAAGAGATTTTCTATATTCTATATCATTAGCTAGTGTGATGCGGACGGTACGTGGGGCGCTGTCGCCGGCACTGTTGCGTGTTGCGCTACAATGTTACGTGTTGCGCTACAGTGTTGCGTGTTGCGCTACAGTGTTACGTGTTACGTTACAGTGTTGCGTGTTACGCGACTGTGTTGCGTGTTGCGCTACAGTGTTACGTGTTACGTTACAGGGTTACGTGTTGCGCTACAGTGTTGCGTTGCAGTGTTGCGTGTAGCGCTACAGTGTTGCGTGTCGTGCGTGTTGCCATTCACAAATATATACCATATTTATATACGTAATTGTTTTATTAACACTGTTGTATGTAGCTGTCTGAAGTCTATGTTAATTATAAGTCTTGACCTATTGAATATATTGTATGCTTTTATTTATGTTGACTGAATTTGCATATTATTTATCAAATATTGTGTACAAATACTTACTGAAAATAAGTTCAAATCAATTTATAACCACTTAGTTATATTTGGGTTAGAATTGTCTGCCTCTTCATGTAATATCTAAATGGTTGATACCTATATAGTTGTCTTAAAGTGAAATAAAGTCACCTATACTTTGACGGGTGCAAGGTAAATAGTTATATACAAATTCATAATTTTCTTTTTATTGCTTTATCGTATTAATTAAACAGGACTATTTCTATAAACTTATAAAATAAATTGTTAAGAGTATAAACAATAAACATATATCAAAAAATTACAAAAAATTTGCCTGAGAAATAAAAATAACACTCCTATCTTCTCCTGTAAACTGGCTATTTTGCAGATAGCCTTTTTTACTTTGCTCTCGTCGACCTATACAGTTTTTTAAATAAATTATCAGTTTGTAGTTGCTTTCTATAAGCGGATATAACGCCTACCACATGGAGAGTAGCTTTTTCCTTCCTTTAATCACTTGTAAAATACAAAATAATCTGATTACATTCGTATGAAATATCTCAAATCACTTTCAGTTACATACAAAGAAAATCAATGTGAATGGTTGATGTTAGGAAGATGGCTAGCCATTGGACGCATTTACAGGTTCTTTACTTTCTTTGGAGACATTAAAGGAACATGTAAGTATTATAATGTACTTATTAAATATAGTTACGTATTGCCTTTTCTAACTCCAATGTTGCGTCGCTTCGGCGCAATTAAATTGTTTAAGCGTATTGCAGAAAGAATCTTATCTTTTATTGTGTTAAAAAACAAAACGTTAAATATTTTTGATCTGGGCTAGAACCCATGATCTCCCAGTCTCTTAGTTAACATTGCTACTAGCTATGAATTATTCGGGAAGAATTATGCATATAGCAATATTGGAAGTATTTTAGCGTTCCTTATTTTTACAAATGCAAAGAATATTTTCATTTTCTTTTGTGGATCGTACTCTATTATAGATTTTAAACTCTAAAGGGTTCTTTGCTGACAGTACGGGGTAGCAGAAATTGTAAATTTGTTACAGGCTAAAGAAAACGCCGAAGCAAAATATTTATTTACTAGCTTTTGCTCGCGAGGACAAACATATTATAATGATGCGTGTACAAACAAACAGACAAAATGTCTAACAAGTATTGTTTTAGCTTCTCTTGCTCTAATAAAGACTCTTATTTAGCATTAGTTATTAATTATTAGCCTTTCTAGTATACAAGAGGTATACTCGCCATATTGGCCGACGTAATTATGTCGCGATAGAATCGGCCTGTGCCGTCATAATTGTAACGATTGGAGATATATCGTTAATCAATATTCCCTTCCACTCCACTTAACTGGGGCATTTTGTATGAAAGGAGAAATCTTCATATTCCCGTGAAGTGGTATTTTGATACAAGAATTAATAAATGCATATTTCCCACCCGATGCGCACCTCTCGAAAAACCTTATATCTATTGGAACACATGTTGACAGTAATACTCATATTGCACGCATCCACTTGCCTTTGGTTTGCTCTTCATCAGTCTAAAAGTATACAATTTAGTCTTCTGTTGGACGGATCACCTGGAGAAGTAGCTTCTCGGAAGTTAAAGTTTAATAGGTAATGTACTGGAAATCTAATTTGCGGTCTTTAGTTATATCCGTAAACTAACCCAAGTTCATTTAGCTTAGTTCGCAAAGCTGGTATACATTCTTATATAGTTCTATGTGTAATTTCCTTAGCAAAGCAAGTAAAGTTAAACGAACTTAGCTTCTGGTCTCTAACCTGCGTTATGATGGCTATACACGGCAAATTCTGGAAAATAATAACTGGGAAATAACTAAACATTTGTCTCTAGATGACAAGGATATTACAATGCCCTGTTGTTATTTATAGGCATTTGTGACACCATCAGTCAAATAGCTCGTCTCGTAGAAAATAATCATCAGATTTTTATTGGTCTGTTTTACTTAGAATTGCCAAAACGAACCCATGGTATGTTTCTACAATATTATGGCGTTCACTAATCACTCAGGTTAATTTTAATAACCTTTCAACATTAATAAAATACGTTCATTAAAGCTTGCTTTAAAGCTTCCAATAATGTATTCCATGATAAGCTCCCAAAGCTCCCAAAAATATTACGCTGGTAAAGGTTCTCTTTATTCATAAAAACATATATGTTTAAAGGTATAATGCGTGATACCAGGATTACATAATAAAGAAGAATATAATTAATTTTTCATCTGCATTACCGTTAAAGTCTTCTCGCGACTAATATGATTAATTCATTGGGACTTTCATATTTGCTTGTATTAAAGAAAATGAACGGAAATATTTCTTATAATGAAGATTATTGGCAAAGAACTAATATTTAATTTAAATACATTTTGCATAAAGAGATATTATTACACATGTGAACTCTGGAGAGTGAAGGTTTGAAATTTTTTCGGTTAGCAGCGGCTTTGCTTTGATCCTGGCATTGCCGACATTCATTGGTGACAGTGGCAAGTTCCTACCAGGTGGTAGGGAGGAAATAAAAATAACTATATAGTCTAGTGAATTTTAGCTAGCTTTGATATCGGATCTATAGTATTTGGCGAAATATTAGTGTGATAGCAATCCTGCTAACTCCAAGTCGAAAAAATGGACAGGATGTTGTGTATATCTTATTATTTCTTTGCAGTTATAAGTCGTGCTGGTATTATTGCGCTTGCCGCCTATACAACGTTATATTTGGAGACGCTTTTCCGTTGGTTGGTATTATTTTTATTCAACAATAATTGTAGATTTGTATTATATTCCTTATTTTAACTTGTAAATTGTTGGGATGAATTCGACAATGAATAATGTCATTATGTTAATTTTGTTCACGGATAATGTAATAATTTTTTACTTGCATACATTTTACCTCAATGTTTGAAGATTTGCCTTAGTTTTTATTATCAGCCACCGTGAAGTCATCCATCTGAGAGATCTAATCCGTGGTATATAATGTTATGTAATTGTAGTTTAATGTTACATTTACGTTCTTACATTTAAAATACAAGGTAAAATAAATTCAAAGGTTGCATTTCTACGTCCATTTTCAAATGTAGGTTACAAACAAAAGTGCAACTGGCCGTTGAAAAGTTTTTGTTCCCGATCCAACTTGAATATTTTACACCTACCCTTGGGCCAGTTCTTTTATTCAGCCCAAAGCGCCTTCAGTTCTACCCAAAAGGCGCACGGTAAAACCGTTTGTAGCCAACTTTACAAAATTCAAGTACGGGGAATTTTACTTTGTTCACGGATTTCTTTGTACGTTTCGTAGTGTTCAGTCATCGGAGAGCAAAAAATGTGTATCGTAAATCCGATATATCCTTGAAATATAAAATGTTTGTCTATTTTTATCTAGAATTACCAGTTTTGAAAAGGCGTGTTTTAGTGTAAAGGATATTTTAACTAGGGCAGTTATGGGACATTGTGGTAGTTAACCTCACATTATTTAGAAGACGAGTGCAGGGAAATGTAGCTCTTGCTAATTAGTATGTCTAAGTACTTACTGTTCATTAGCAAAGACAGGGTATTTAGTTCTTAGTTACCATTAAGTGCTTATTATAAACAAGATTTTATATCACTGAACATATTATATCTACTAAAAGGTGTTTTTATGAATTCATTGACAAAGTTTAAAATTTACTAAAAAGAAAAATAATTTATCGAATGGTGTGTGATGCTATCAAATATGTACTTTTAAATAAATAATTATATAAATATATGTAAGATGTACTTTTAAATAAAAAGTGAATAATTTTGTGCTTCTAATTGTTTTCAGTATGACCTCGAGAAATGGTTGACGTCATTTCTCATGTTGTTTGGTTTCGTCTTCATGAGATATCGGTTCATTGGAGCTATTTCCTGGGAGTTGGTGTTGGAAAACAGTCGCAGAGCTCTTTTTGTTGATCGGGTTAGATAGATTTATAAATCAATTTTTTTCGTTCTAAGGTTCAGATATTTCAAAATAATATTCTATTATTTTAACACGAGAAAGTGACTTTATTGCACTACGAGTGATAGAAAATGAAGTGTAATTTGATTATGTAAATGTTTCTTTCAAATCCTGAAAGCTTTACTTTCTTCCTGAATATTTTTTATATTTCAATTCTTATGCCAGTCAAAATATATCAAACGAAGGTATGGTACGCCATTATACTAAGTTAATGGAAGCCTGAACATCCGATACACAGTAATTTGTTTCAATCCAGATTTAACTATAATCATCATCTTTAACTTCTTCAGTATCATCACATGGTGAACTATTTACGATTTCGAGGAGTTCAGCCTTGCTTACTGGATCAGGCAAAGAAGTACAAAGAGTTGTTGTGGGAGATGAAGGATGGTGTGCTAACGTCTAGACAGTTGCAAAAATTGCCACAGCCTTTGCAAATGGAGTTGATCTTTGATATCAACGTTGGATACTTCCATAGTTCATTGCTGTTTAGGGATACGGGTGAGTGTTATACAACCTTCTTAATGGTTTGAAATGATTCTTTATTGTGAAAGCGCAGGTACTTGAGACGTCACTAGTGGGCTTTGGAGTTATATGTCTGTGAATTTATTACATTTTAAAGGGAGAAAATAAAGTTATACTGTATTAGAATTTATGCCCATTATGGGGATAGAATCGACTTCTAATCGAGAGGGTCGATTCCAGTAGCGTCTACATATATTATAGTATACTCAACAAAATATTATAGATGAAGCATTCATGAGACAAATATCTCTACTCATGAAACATGAGATTTACCTCGCTGGACAGCAGATCTGGAGTCAGGGGGTGGTCAAAAATGGCATGATGTGCGTTAAGAGGGGCATCATTGAGATGTTGTCTGATGAAGATGATGAAAGCCCTATGATTGCTTTTAAAGAAAACACGGTTAGTATAGAACTCCGCACTCTGTAGAAAGAGATACTGTACTTGACAGTGACACATTTGGAAAGAGATAATCCATGTGTTACGCTTCGTAGAGCGTCGTTTCTGCCATAACACCTAAGTAAAGTTTTGTCGCTGATTTACCAATCGATTTCTGTATCTGAACGCCTATAATTTACAGCAGAATTTTCTATATAATTTATAATGAATCAGTCTGTAAAAGACCTAACTAGTAATTTATTAGTAGGTACAATGAGTAATTAGATATGTATGTTGGATACTAAATACTAGTCCATATTAAACTAATTTAATTAAATAGAGATGTCGACATGTTGTGTTCTCGTTAATGGATGTACGCGTATCTTGGAAATTATAGTTAGTATATAATTGTTTTAAAAGCAAGCGCTTTGAAATAACAATTCTAATACGTCTTTAGAAATAGAAAATCGATTGCCGTATTTCAAACATTGGTTTCTTTATTTTAAAAATAAATTCAAACTTGACTTTTCTATACCTTTCTTATCTGATTCAATCGTCAGATAAAATCCTTTTATCAAATAAATTATAGCCGGACTGAATACAAGATTAAATTATACACCTTTATTCGTTCAATTGTCAATTTTTCATGTTGTGGTCTATATATAACGATATCATTAATTAATTTTCTATCTTATGTGATGCTTTGAAAAACCAGGACTACGATACATAAACTTAAAATTGAACCTAAGTGGTTTCGACTCGAACACATGTATGGCGTTTTGTCCTAGGTATTGGGTGAGCTGAGCCTTTTCTACTCTATACCGTCGAAGGTAACAGTGAAAGCGGCTACGTACGTCGAACTACAGGTATTGTAAAGATCAGATCCATGATATTGTATACCAGTACTACGATTGAAACCATTTATTATGATGACCTCTTTGTAAACGACTGGAATATCTCGGGTTTAATTCTCAGGTTGACAACACATTTATGATTTTATGGGACGGGGTTTGCAAAAGACTTTTCAAGATTGAAATTAATGTCTAAAGTCTTCAACTAGAAATGCCAGTACCAAAACTCAGGAATTATGGCTTTTTATCTGGGATTTTAAAAATAGTTGTTTATGGAATCCAATTCAGATTTTCTTTAAGTTTAAAACAGTTTATTATGTTGTGCAGATACTGATCTATTTATAAATAAAAATTGTAAGGTACTACGTCGGACTGACTTCATGCGAGTGATATCTGAATATCCCGCTATGCTGCGTCATATTCGTGACAAAATCAACGACAGGCTGAGCAAAACACGCCGAAGAAAGGTAACATATTAATAACATTAAAACATATTAATTTCCATCATCATTATCATCACCAGCCGCAGGATGTCCACAGAAAATGAGCCTCTTCTAAAGATTGCCAGATCGACCTATTAGAAGCGGCATGCACCCAGCGACCTCCTTCGATTCTTATTATAATATTAATTTTAGTGATGTAAATTAAAAAAAGAATACACAGAATAAGTTAGTTAATTATCCCTCTATTTCAACAAAACCAGACAGCATGACCAACAATGGTAAATACTAACGATAAAAAAAACTTTAAACGATTTATGATTTGGTGTCAAGAAATTACTACAACTTTTGTTTAATGAGAAATCAGTTATATTATATGTTCTCTATATTACATTTTATTTACACAAGTATCACAAAATATTACTATTAATCAATTTAACTGGTTTTTATTCCTTACACATAAGTTAAATAATATCAATCTGACGAAACCAATGTATAAATCAAAGCAACCACAACTTACATTGAAACATTGACTTTAGGAATCAATAATGAAGTACGATAAAGGGGATTCGAGGCTCATTCGAACTCGCTATCGGCCCATGAAAGTGCTCAAAGACAATTTGGTCGGCGTCGAGGAAGAAGACCCGACGTTCGTAGATGATTCTCACATGTATTACAGAGGTTATAAGGGTTATACTTGTTTGCACATTTACACTGGACAAAGATTGGTTATTGTTATACTAGTTTGTAGTAACGGCCGAGCTTTTGATGATTATGATGAATCAATTTGTTAGATTACAAATTTTGATTTGATCCGAAATACCTTTTAATATTGATGTTATTGTGATGAATGCGGCTTTTCGTGGACAATGAAATATGAAATTGTTTTTCTTTGTTTACACACAACGGTGGTTACACGGTAGATATGTAGATTTTTATTTTATGTTTAGTTTATATTTATTACAATTTATCGCAATAGGCGACTAATTGCAAACTAGACTCGATGTTTTGGGTTCAATCTCTAGACCTCTCTTGACTTCACAAGATATCAAACATAGTTTTGTGATATTTTCTTGTGTATCAAATCTGAGAGCTGTTATTGCGAAGGTTTCACATGTTAAGTATTGTGGATGGTACAATGCCTTTAATCATGAAAACCCACTAGCTCAGTTGCAGGCTTATATTATTAAAAATATGTCTTATGGCGAGCGATTTCCTCATAAATAGAGACCGGATATGCATTTGCATATTTTGTCAGTTTCCGGTAGTTTTTGCATGTAATAATATCAGCCCTGTATTATATACTTGCCCACTGCTGAGCACGGGCCTCCTCTACTACTGAGAGGGATTAAGGCCTCAGTCCACCACGCTGGCCTAGTGCGGATTGGTAGACTTCACGCACCTTCGAAATTTTTATAGAGAACTTCTCAGATGTGCAGGTTTCCTCACGATGTTTTCCTTCACCGTTAAAGCGAACGATAAATTCACAAAGAATACACACATGATTTTTTTGAAAAGTCAGAGGTGTATGCCCTTGGGATTTGAACCTGTGGACATTCGTCTCGGCAGTTCAGTTTTTGCATACAGTTGCTAAAAAAATGGGATGCTGCAAACTTAAAGAATTCGTACACATATCTATGCATATTTAAGGATTTTTATGTTTCATATAATCCGGTTTCTAATCATCGCAATTATAATGAATTAATTTTCAGATGAAAATAACGTTCGGCTACCTAAATTTACGACTGAGTATTTAGAGCTGTATGAGGTGACCAGTAATGTAACCACTATTGATGCGCCTCGGATATGTCTCAGATCAAACTTTCCGTGGATTTTGGAACCTAACACGGATTTCGTAAGTGTTATCATAATATAACGTAATAATTAAAAAAAAACCATAGACAGACATGTATCTAGTGAGGGCCTTGGCTAATAAGAAGCTTTGGCCGGTATCTGGTATTTCTTTTCCTATTTTTTACCTGATTGTCGAAGGACGGCAATATTTTCCTTGTAACCCTTGCAAGTGTGAGGCTCTTGGTAGCTGCTTCGTTTGCTACCCCCTCAGCCTGCGTGTAACACATAACATTCATTTCTATCAAGTATGGTCTAGTTTACCTATTCGACAGTAACAAGATAATTAAAAAAAATATCAAAATCAGTTTATCTCTTCGGGAGTTACTATGCTAAATAGATACATGCAAAATACTTATAACACCTCTTTTTTTGCGTCGTCATGAAGGCCTGCAATAGCTAAATGAACTACCCTCTATTTATTCCGTTCAATATATGCCTCACAGACGTACATGTGTGATTTGGCACATTTTGTAATAGTGCTGTACGTATGTGCGATGTCTCCCTACTCGGCCATCACGAACAGGCAGTTCGAGGCGGAGAAGGTCCTTGGAACCATCGTCACCGCCGGCTTGCTACTCAACCTTTACGTTCAGCTCACAACTGCCATTATTGATAAGGTAAGGTAATGTTGTTTGGTAAAATAGATTTTGTTAGGTATTATTGTTAGTTAATATCAATAATGTAATTAGTGATTGCTAAAACATACAGAGATCGCATTGAATCCTAAGGTACTAAAGTTAAATTTTAGTAGTGATTCCTTGTTTCAAAGTTTCTCAAAAGGAATTATTAGAGTTGTATTATAACTTAGAACGACTACCGGGCTTATTGTTTAAGGGTATTTCACAAATAATTTTGTTACCGTTTTTAGGCTGGGCGTAGCTTTGATAGATTTGAAACTGATTTTTTGGTTACTAGATCAATCATTGGTAAATGCAAAATAATTCATAATAAATTGGCAATTACAACTGTAGGAGTAATAATATGAGGAGTTAAATTTAGAAGTATTTGAACTATTTTTACAGAACATTAGAAAAGAAACAGTAAAAGAAATAACAGAAGTGAAAATGTCTTCATTTGGGTTTTACTTAGACATCATATCTTTGTTTCCCGTGTACATATTTACCGATACATTGGATCCTAATGGTGAAACGGTGGCTGGACAAGCAGCCAAGTTGTTCCCCGTGCTGCAAGTGTGGCATATTTGGGATTATTTCGTCAAATGGGAGAAGAATTTTAACAGTCATGTAAAGGTGAGTTTGATGGCTAAACTGGATGCTCACAGAATCGATCACATTATCTTTTGAAGTTATTTTTCAATTCATAAAAATAACGTTTACTAGGAATAGTAGTATGGCTTTAAATATTTAATTGTTTGACACTCCAATTGTTAAAACCCGACTTAGTGGCCCACGTAAATGTGTTGCGTTCTGAGATCAGCCTGTGTATATCCGGTTCTAACAGGCCGGCATAATTGTGTGAAGCGGTAATCATCTCTCGTCAGTCGATATTCTATTGCACCCCACCCACTTACCATCAGGTGCAGTGGGGTCACTTTGCTGTGCCGTATAGAAAACATTAATAATTTCGGATTTGTTTCATTCCCAACCACACTTGTTTAATGTGGGTTGGTTTCGCGTCGAGCTGCTGGTCAACCTAATCTCAGGTTCACCACATAAATATAGTTGTAGTTAGCTTGAGCACTCAGATATTTGGAGTTCCCATGCCATGTTACATATCTTGAATCGCGAAATCCCAAATGGTTTAACACAACTTTATTTAATTTCTCGTAAACCTTCATTCCTTTCGTATAATACTTTCAATAATTTTGGGAATTTGAGGAACGATTTAAATGTGATTCAATTTAAATATCTGACACAAAACTGAAACGCCTTTGTAAAACGCAAATTCCTTTATATCTTAGTCGCTTTCCGTTGCGTTTCTTAAAATATAAAGTTGTATCCCAAATATTAGATACAAAATAACGAAAACTTATACTGAAGTAGGAGTGTTTGTTGGGACATATGATGGAATCGTACCAATTTATTTGATTGTAAGGAAAGAAGTAGCATTTAATCAATTTTGACGCAAATTGTGATCAATTTTTCAAATCATAACCGTCAATGACTTTTAGTATAATATTATGATAATAAGCATCATTGTCATCAACATCGTTACTGTAAGCTTCATCCCTTTATTTTAAGTTTTTAATCCAACAAGTATTCTGAAACTAAACATTTTGTAGAATACTTTACTGGTTATTATTTTGAAATAGCCTCATTACTGAGTGTTCTTGGTTAAGGGAATTGTTAATATATATTGTTTACAGCTCTTGAGTCTATTGAAGTTTTTCATTCTGTTCTGCATATTTTGCTATTGGTCTGGCTGTTTTTTGTTTTTGTTCGCGTGTCCAAGAACATTGTGTCGTCAGGTCAGTTATTGTTTTACATTCATGACATGAAAAATATTTTTGCTGTGTTTAAATTTAAGACTTTTTTTTATTTTAGATACTTATAGATTACTTTTTGGTTATGAATTATAGGGTGACATTAGCTTATTTCTTTGCTTTGGGCTATAAACATTGGAATTTCGGACGTTTCCCCTAATTCCAGAATTCATGGATGTCACTGTTAATCTACTGGGAGACGAAAGTGTTTATGACGAATGATGCAAAGCACGAGCACCCCCAATGATGTCGTCGTTTGCTTTCGGCACAGCGGTGTTTACTGGCACCGGCACTTCTGATATAGCGCCAGGCATCACAGATCTGGTTGTGGTATGGATCTGTTTACCTTTATGCCTTCCATTTGGAAGATTTTTAAGGAATTGTTTTATGAGAATGTAAAGGTTTGTTCTTATTGGAAGACATTTGAATGACTTGACGTATCGGTATAATTTTTCTTATTATTTTTTTTAAAAATGACAATAGTTTCACAATATTGGGCAAATGTAGCGCGTATACGCTTATACTGCCACAGGATACTGAAAAGTACGCTTTCCTATTACTACGCACGTAGCTTATACGCGCTACGTATGCCCAATATGTACCTGAGGCTCCCTGTCGTATAGCGACGCGTAGTTTGTAACTACGGCGTTCAAAAACTAGCTCACATACGCTACGCACGCCCAAGGTGTGCCCCTCTCCCCATGACAAAATACGTAGCTAACTATAGCGTTCAAAAACTAGATTACATGCGCTACATATGCCCAATGTGTGCCCTCTCCTATGGCAATGTGTAGCTTGTGGCTACGGTGTGCAAGAACGAGCTTATACGTGCTACGTACAAATGTACCTGCGAACGTTATTACACAAGGAACAATCTACTCCAATGTCAAACGTAATCTGTGTATAGTGCTTTGTTGCAGGTAGTACTGTTGTTTACAC
>NW_023594354.1:0-14540 GCF_014839805.1 Manduca sexta
TGAGAATATCGCCAACCGGCCATGTTAGCATTCTTTATTTGATTTTATTCCATTTTGTACGAATCGTATTCATCAGTGGAAGTTCTTACATATTTCGCATTACATAATATGAATTTTCCTTAAATATATCATGTCGATTATCTTAAAACTAATAACTTTAACTGCACTTATACTAGGACGTAGCCAAATGAAACAATGACAGAATCCGTTGAGATATGCACCGAAACTCTAAAGAGATATATCAGCTAAACGTTCGCGGAAAAATGTCTAGAACATTCCACATTCACATTATCGCGCCGACTCCGCGGGTCCGACACAGAAACTTATAAAACTTTCTTCACACACAGCCAACTTCTCGGATTTATATCTAAGTGAATTTAGTGTGTCCTTTATCTTAAAAAGTTCGTAGTTTCCCGTTAGCGTCGTTGTCGACTTTCGATTTCATTATTTAACGTACAAAATGTACTTTTCACTTTGTTTTTAACTGGAACGTGTTGTTTGTTATCAGGGTCTTTAGTACTTTCCGGGAAAGCCTGTACTTTGACTTGTCCTTATGATCCAGGTTGCAAGCTCTGCAACTGCAGCGTCAAGTCCTGGCAATATTATAGCTACGTACACCAAAAATCGTATTCAAATCTATTCAATGGTTTTTAAGGATGTGAAAATCACAGAGGCGAGGATACTTGGTCCTCTCTTGTAACAAGTTTCACATACATTGTAAATTCCTTGTATCCCTGCACGGGTGGACAGAGATGCATCTTCTATACTTACGATACTCCGACCATTCAAACTGTGCTTTACTGTTAATACAATATATGTAATTCTATAAATCATCTAAAGCAATGTTTTCTATTTTTCCCAAACGGCGGTCCGAGTGTTGATCATGGGAGACGTCCGCTCGCCGCGACAGATCATAAATAACTGAAGTTAATTCAAACCGCTGTCGGGGAAAAAGTAAAAATGTTACCAGTCATGTGTTGAATTATTTGGTGTGTCGCTTTTGTTGTAAACTACAATGGCGGAGGCTAATCACGTGGAGATAGTCGGTTGCGATCGTTCGTGTCTATGAAATTCTGTGCTATATTAACAAAAATACTCATTTTATTTTCATGTTTGAAATCCCTTCATAATTTAGTAAAATTTGTTTATGACATTATCAGTCTTGCTTATAAAAATTTCGCAAAACTATGCTTAGTTAAACACAAATTTAATGGATCAGTTGTAAGTCAAAACCCGCCATCTTGCCTTTTAAGGTTTAAATTAGGAAACCGGTGATGTTTTTGACAACTATTTAATCAATTCTTAATCAACTCTTAATACTAAAACAAGTCTATAAGTAAGACTATGTGTTTGAGTTACAGTGCGTTTGGAATGTTTAAAACACACCACCCGAATCTGTCGTTTTATTGTGATTGGTTGCTAGCCTAACACGTGACTGACGCATTGATCTCTTGATCAATCACAAACGTCAAATAAACGACATCGACTTTCCCGCGTTTTTTTTGGTATATTATAAAATGGCGGACTGTTTTTAAAAATTAACCGGTACACAACTATGTTTGAATACACAACTATGTTTCACGACTGAATAGATAAAACAGTGATATTTGACGTACGCATACGAGCCTAGAAAAACTATTTAATCCCTTGTCACTATAACGAAAATTTACGTTTCAATATACAAATCATAAAAGCATTCCGTCCATTTCACATGCTATAAAATTTCATTAAGAGCGCACACAAAATGACAGTTTTCCTGTAATATATATCTTTCTGACGCGCTTGATTCATTTAATTTGTGGAATAGTTCATTTTTGTGTGGAGAAATGGGAATAGTATATTGTCGTTTAGGTCATTTTCAGTCTCGTATCTTTATGTGAGATTATGATGATGCATTTTATTATTACTAGCTTTTGCTCGCGACTTCGTTCGCGTAAACGAGTTTTCCGGCAATTCGCGGGATAGAAAGTCTATATCTTCCCAGGGTCTTAAACTATCTCCATGAAAAATTTCATAAAAATCCGTTTATTAATTTTGAGAAAATCGATAACATACAGACAGACAAAAAAGGGGACTTTGTTTTACATTTGTATAGATGTCGCGGTCGTGGAAAGGGTGTTCTCTAGTAACGAAAGGTGGAATTGCCAAATTGATTTTGGACTAGCAGATGTAATCATTGCCAGTGCCAGAACTAGCCTTTAATCCTTCACACTCCATCTATAACTAGTGGAGAAGCGTCCATAAAATCCGATTTCTACCGGCTTTCCTTTTACGTCTACTTATGTTTGTCTTAGTTTTAGTTTTCTCTTAAATTCGCCGCGATATACTAAGGCATTTTTTTGCTTCGGTTTACCTTTTGAAAAATTTTACGCTTCGCTACTAATACATACGTATAGTTGACCTAAATCATAGCCCTGGTCTGGTAATTCCTGTATCCTCCAGGGACTGCCTGGACACCGCAGCCGCCACTGTAATAACTGCAATGCAATTTATTAAACGCACGCTTGTTATACGAAAACACTTGAATTCATAAAATACCTTATTTTATATTCGAGGGTCATGTCGAAACCCCTCACACGTGAAGAAACATACATTCTAACAATTATGATTTACAATAAATTTGTATAACAATGCGCGTATCGCGTGATCAGGCGAGGGAGCGTGGGGTCGGCGCAAAACCGTTTGCGGTAATAATCGCGTAATAAATACTGACCGCCCCTGCTCACCCTATCGACAGGGGAGACGGCAACTGTTTAGCGGAATATCTCGTACAAGTTATTCTTGCTCATTTTTATTCTGTATTTTTTGTTTTTATTTTTTGTTTCGTTCAAGAATAACAGATACTGTACGTAACTGGTATGTATGTTTGCATTTTTTATTTTATTTTGAATTTCGAATAACATTTCACTTTGAATGCTCTATATGAAATACATAAACAATGTTCTACAAGTAATAAAATATTACATTAATAAATCTTGAAAAGGGAACATAATAAAAAAAATTATAAAAGGAATAATAATGTTTATTTAACCAAATAATAATTATATTATTCTTTAAACGGTTATTTTCACACTAAGCTGTCTTTATCGTATAATAATACTCTTCTCTAATCTTCAATTATCCTACATAAAAACAGTGAATGAATTTATTGAATAAAACAGCTTCGTTTGCATAAACTTAATTTACATTATCATGTAATATAAATTATTAATGTTAAATGTGTGGCTACATTAAAAATATAAAGTCACATTAAAAGCCATATCGTATAAAATTATGCTATTATGAATATTAAAAAGGCCTAGCGGGATGAATAAAATGATGATAGATTCAGTGTTTACGAAAAAACGAATATTTGGTTGTACTTAAATCATACAAATTTAATCTAGTATCTTTTTTTTTTAATTCGTTCCACAGGGAACCGGCTAAGGTCAGAGATCATGTTGCCATATTATAAGTATTCTAGTATTGTTTGGTAGAAAATAGTCATTTTTTTATGATGACAAGGCAAAGAAATCTTCAGCTTGTACAGTCACGAATCTAACCCAATTATTTTTATTTGATTAGTAATAACATTTTAAAATAAGAATATCACGCGCGTTTTTAATTATAATATTTTAATTTAATGACATTGATTCGAATTGAACGAAAAAGTTTTAATTACATACATCTTTCTTTTAAATTTAAAGTATTTCAAAATTCGAACGTCCTAAATAAACATAAAGTGTGCATATTATTTTTTATCTGTCTTCATTGTCAGACAGCCAATGATCAAAAAGGCAGAACAAATTGTTCTCAAACAGTCGGCAGTTAAATGAATGTGCAAACCATCAGGGTTGATAAGGCATTGCCCGGGCAATTAAGTTAAACGAACGTTGACCGGGACAGCCATCAGAAACGCATTTAGCCCGGGTAATGTTGTAAAACTAAGTCTTTTCCCGGGCTATCGACTTGTATTGAATTAGACGAGTTTCTGCAATGGACGCCAGTGTAATTTTATTAGTCTGTGTACCGTTCTCTTGCTTGACCGAACACGGCTCGGCAGTATTTAAAATTCTTCCTGTTCAGTTGGCCGCTGTAAATAAATGGATGGATTGCTTGATTTTATTTTTACATTATATAAAATCGTATTAGAAATACATGATTTCAGATTGAATTTTTAGAGATAATTTTAAGTATAAATTACAAGCCTTTGAAGAAATAAAAATTAAATGCTCTCTTGCCAATGACTATTTTTATCGTTAATGCAAAATGAACCTTATAACATCAAACAATTACAAACACAAATCTGTAGCAGATAATGATCAGTATCATAAACTTTCGTATCACAATATCCATTGAAGCGATGCGAAACTTATGAATGCAACTGACAACTTGCAATCAAACCGCATGCACAAAAGATAGACGGCGCGTGTGAAGTTTGGCTTTACAATAACTATTACGTTGTCGGGAATACAGGATCGCAGCCACACGTTCCCGAGGGATGCAACAATCGCTCCCGATATTACAATACCGAACAATCCCGTTTATATTAGAAAAATTATCCCGCAATAATCTATACGATAATTTATTACCAACCTAATTTATTCCATATATTAACGTGAGAAAGTCGCTTTTAATAAATCACGTTAATTTACGTCCGTTACGTGAAGTTTGTATTAAAAGATTTACAAGAAATAAACCGGACAAGAGCGAATAAGACTCGCGCACCGAAGATTCCGTACAAACTTGCAGGTAATCTTAATTATTATTTCAAACTAGACAAACTTTGCCATTCGATCCTTAGACACCGTTATTGCAACCGCAAATAATAAGTTTGTAATAGTAAATTACCTTTTTTGTTCCTAAAGTAGATTTTTAGTTTTATAGTTTTTCTTTACATGTGCTGTAATAAATGCTTATTGTCAAATTTCATGATTCTAACTCATCAGGTCACTATAGGTGTTCATAGTCTTGTGAAATCGCAGAATATGCGACATAAACAGTCATATCCTTTGATCGCGTTAACTTACAGGTTTAACTTTTTCACAGCTAAAATAGACCATAAAGTCTCGAGTATTAGGTATAAATTTCAACTTAATACCCCCACGCATTCCTGAGAAAAAGGGTCTTGATGGACAGACGGACGAAGTGTAAAGGTTTCTTTGACTTACGGAACCATAACGTAAAATAATTCCATCCGAGGCTTAGAGAAACAAATCTCAACGAATTTTGATCCAAAAGATTCCATATTTAAACAATCCGGGGATTACGTCAGAACTTGTAATCAGCGGTGGGGAAAAGAAATCATTGAATATTTTAACACCGAGCAAGTTTACCGAATAAAGTTTATCTATTTAATGCGGCGATAGCCTAGTTGGTTGTGGAACGGCAAGGGCACACACCTCTGACTTTTTTAAAAAATTATGTGAGTATTCTTTGTGAATTATCGCTTGCTTTAATGGTGAAGGAAAACATCGTAAGGAAACCTGCATACCTGAGAAATTTTGTATAGGAATTTTCGAGGGTGTGTGGAGTCTACCAATCCGCCCTAAGCCAGCGTGATGGACTAAGGCCTATTCCCTCTCAGTAGTAGAGGAGGCCCGTGCCCAACAGTGGGACAGTATATAATACAGGGCTGATATTATATTATTTTTTATTTAAGGACACACGGATCGAATTTAGTAATACAAACGCAACACGAAGGCGCGTGTCGTTCGATGTTTGTGATTGGTCGATAGCCCAATGTATGAGTCACGTGTCCATCTCTCGACCAATCACAATAAGACGACACAGATTCTCGTGTCGTGTTTTTTTTACAAAGGATACACGGCATATAAATACAATGTCATAGCATTTGTACAATTAGCAATGTGACGTACCTCTTTAAATATAGAAGACAACAGCCAATTTATATATTAGTACAGCGGCAAAAATAATATTTGTTATTAATATTATTTAGATATAAAATTTAAAACTGTTTAGACGTGGATTACTCGTCCGCTTATCAGGGGGAGGCTTTTTACACTCGTCTAGTTTCAATTAACCGTCGGTTAATTCCGGCGCTAAGTGCTGGTTTAAGTCGCGTCTTAATTTATTTCCGGCCGCAATTTATGTCCGGGATTAAAGTAATGGAAGTCCCGGGCAGGTCGCCTGCTAATTGCCACTTGCGATTGTCTAAACAACAGTTCAAACTCATAAAGTTGCCGTGTTTCATCTCGTGTATTAAGTCACTGTTATGTTTTCTAGAAGTTATAAAGCACCATACTAGTCAGTTTGAATGGATTGCAGTTCAATTCAGTTGAACAGAGTGAATGTTCGGAACGCCAAATTTAGTACGTAGTACATATATAGTGATCTGACCAACACTGGCAATTAATCATGAAAATTTTATTGTACAATCTAATTCAAGTATCAAAGTTGTTCGTTGTTGTAAAGTATTGCCGTAAGAGGCTAAGCTAGGCATTGGATGAAGCTATATCTGATATTGTTTATTAACTTTTCGAAACACTTGTTTTCCGTTCGTATATAAACACACTCAATCCCTTATTCCATAGGGGTAGGCAGACACTATGCTACAATCTTGATACACCTCATCCACATTCATAGTTCTCACACATTTCCGCCGATTAAGGGTAAATAATTCCACTTTTCTGAAATCACTTATAAAAAAATATCTAATTGTTGGGAATGCCGAGTACAGTAATTCTCAAGAAACCGTACTTTAATGAACCAGTTTCTTACGGCTTCATGGTAATATTCACTGAACGGGTATTCATTCAACATGGGAAATTGATTGTAGTGTTTTAAAACCGAGTTTGATGCGTATTTGATTCAGTATTTAATGAAAAATGACTGGACTGATGCATTTATTATTTTATTTTTTTTTATGTATTACACTTAATATACAAATGTATACAGGCGGACTTAATGCCATAGGCATTCACTACCAGTCAACCTTAGGGTGGTGCAGAGATAATCAAGGTAGGTGCATCACGGTAATGACACTGAGAAAAAAATAAATAAGTAATGTATATAAAAATACCTATAACAAATATAAAAACAATATTATTCATGTACACTATATATTGTACTTATTCAAAAATTATCATAGGTCCAGCGGCTTTAAATCGTGAGATTTGTGGATACTAGGAAACGTCATCAGAATGAGTTTTAAAACACATCTTCACATACCTCTCAAGTCACAAAGAAAATTTCACTACCAATATACGCCCTAAAACAGTATAATACTGATAAACATACAGAACTCGGGTTTACGTTCAAACGGTAACGCGCTCGTTTAAGTTTACGTCGCGGGCACAAGTGGCACGGCGCGTTATTTCTTCATTTTATACCCGTACCCGAAACAATGCCCTTTACCGTATTTTATCTCTTTATTTTTTCACTAAAACGTTCCTTTCACGAGAACCCGGCGTGATGTTTAGGATTACTAAAATATTATTTAGTGTCAACTTGTTTCGGGTGGGATTTTTTAGGGGTTGGAAATTCTGAGGGTTATTTCAGTCGACACGCTTAAAAATGTTGCGAATGGCGGCTCTATGGTCTTGTATTTAAGAACGTAATGGTTTGTCAGAAGTCTGGGAAAATGTATACGTTCTAAACTTCATTACTCGTCCTTTTTATTAATCTCAGGTTTATATATCATTGTATACGTATAATAATAATAATATCAGCCCTGTATAATAGAATACTTGCCCACTGCTGAGCACGGGCCTCCTCTACTACTGAGAGGGATAAGGCCTTAGTCCACCACGCTGGTCTAGTGCGGATTGGTAGACTTCACACACCTTCGAAATTCCTATAGAACTTCTCAGATGTGCAGGTTTCCTCACGATGTTTTCCTTCACCGTTAAAGGCGAACGATAAATTCACAAAAAATATTTTATACGTACCGTCATATAATTTTAAATTCGAAAGCTAAAATTGACCAGCCCCTTAGAATGTAAAAAACACGAAACGATAATCCGTGTCGTTTAATCGTGATTGGTCGAGAGATAGACACGTGACTCATATATTGGGCTATCGAGCAATCACAAACATCGAACGACACGCATCTTCGTGTCGCGTTTGTTATGCTACAATCTAGGGAGGCAGGTAAATTAAAGTCTTGATATTTTGCAATCCGTATATCTATACTTATAATAAATCTGTAGAGAGGTCAATTCTGTACATGAAATATATTTACAAAATAACTATCAGGGGGTGATTAGGGATCGATACTGATGCCAAAATGCAATTAGTAAAATTTTTGTCTGTCTGTCTGTCTGTATAACCGTTATAGAAACAAAAACTACTCGACGGATTTTAACGAAACTTGGTACAATTATTTGTCATACTCCTGTGCTGGTTATAGTATACTTTTCATCACGCTACAATTAATAGGAGCAGAGCAGTGAAGGGAAATGTTGGGAAAACGGGAGAAGTTACTCCATTTTTTAAGCTTCCGTCGCGTGTGCAACCTTAATGGTTAAAGCTACATAGAAATCATGTATGACGGAAATGTTCTCCTTAAAATTATGTAATTAATATCCCACGACAGCATATGTCTATCTTTTATGGTTGACTCACAATAACACGTGTAACTCCCGATAGCTTAGCAGTTCGAAGCTTTCTCATTATATTTGTCTACTCTTACGTTTATAACACTCTCAGTCATCACTAATTAAAAAGTTAACATTATTAAATATTCCATAAAAAAGAATCATAGAAATCGGTATAGAAACACCAAAGTTATATATGAAATACGCTAATAATAAGCCATCATGCGTGAATACTGAATCATGCTATAAGGATTATTTTTGTATATATATAAGGTCGCGAACGCACAGGCAGGCGGCTTGCTTGGCACCTAGAGGCTAGCGAATCACCAAGCGAGTAGCTTCGTAAAACGAACATTCTCGAACGTTCGCGACCGGCTCCATTTTTGAAGTCCGAAATCCACGCGGGCGAAGCTGCGAGCGGAAGCTAGTATTTAATAATCAGAAAAAACATTTGATTTTGAAAACTATAACTGAGCTGTTTTAGAATTTAAAATATGTACCTTATGTTCTACAAGTTAAAAAAAAATGCTTGCTTAGTAACACTCTGGAATCTACTACTGGATAGTATATACAATGCTTTTAATAATATCAGCCCTGTATTATATACTAGCCCACTGCTGAGCACGGGCCTTCTCTAACTACTGAAATGAAAGACCAATCAATAAAATTGTCTCAAATACATTTTAACTGGACGTCCAAGCCCTCTTTTTGAGAACCCTAATCAATACTTCAAGAGTAAACACCATAATCCCGAAGGGTTCGATACATACAATCAACATTATGTGCAGCTGTGGATCCCTAAAAAGGCGCGAAGGGTCCCTAAAAAACTACTGACGGCTTAATCTTCAGTGCAATGCTCCGGAAAATTAGCGATTTTCGATCGATAATGCAACTTATTGAAATTGGTGTTTTATTTGTAATTAATGGAATAGAAATCTTGTTATTTTAGATATTTTATTTTGTGGAATTTAATAAATGGTACTGTTATTTGCAGTTTGATTTTTTAGTTAATAATATTGATAAAAAAATATATTTAACAGCTCAATGGCTCCTTAGTCAACTATCGTATCTGAAAAAATTGCGATTTACTTATAGCGTTTCGTTATCTAAGTAGGTACTATAATATGCCCCTTTCAGCTTTCTCTATTTACTAACTCAGTTCCAAACCCACGAAATAAGTTAATAAATGAAGGTTTTTTAATGGGTAAACAGTATATACATAAGGGAACGTTAAAAAGTGAAAATCATAATTTTTAAGATACGATAGTTTACTAAGGAGCCATCGCTTGGCATTTGTATCGCGCACGCAACTTAAAAGAAGCGGCGATAGCCTAGTTGGTTGTGGAACGGATTGCCGAGACGAATGTCCGCAGGTTCAAATCCCAAGGGCACACACCTCTGACTTTTCTAAAATTATGTGTGTATTCTTTGTGAATTATCGCTTGCTTTAACGGTGAAGGAAAACATCGTGAGGAATCCTGCATGCCTGAGAAGTTCTCTATAGTAATTATAGAAATTTGTAATGTCTACCAATCCGCACTAGGTTAGCGTGGTGGACTAAGGCCTAATCCCTCTTAGTAGTAGAGGAGACCCGAGCCCAACAGTGAGACAGTATATAATACAGGGCTGATATTATACGCAACTTAAACCAAGGTAGTCAAGTATTATACTAGAGTTATTCCAAACATAAGGCAATGAAAAGCACTCAGATCCCAGCGCAATCTACTCTGATTAGCCCCATGACCCGAATCGGAATCGTGGAATCTCACGGCACCGCGGAACCAATGGACCTCAAAATAAATTATTACCCACGACTGACCTTTACTTGGTTTAATTAACATTAACCATACAACCACTTTCTTGTAGTCCAAGAGACAGTTTATGCGCATAAATCAAAATACCATTTTAATGTGAAAAGTACGGTCAGCGACAAAAATATTTAACAAATTGGAAACTTCTAATCGCTTATATAAAAACATATCGGCTACTTTTTACCACCTAAAACATATAGTGTGACGGATTCTGTTAAAGGTATTTCATGCAAGCGAAGTCGCGAATAACGCCTAATTTAAAAAAAAAGTCACTAGTATATCATTTCCAGCATTACATAGATATTTGTATCGTAAGATAAACAAAAAAAAAAAGCCTGAAAACTTGAAAAATAAATATAAACATTGCTTTAGTACTATTAGCTTACTTCGAAGAGAGTAGCAGCTTAAAGTTGATTGCAGACGTATCAAATCTGTCTTACTTATCACTAGTGACAAACAAAAAGTAATCTTACAAGACACTACACTTAATGTACTGCAATAATAAACAGCCAGACAAAAAGGCATGCTAACGACCGTGTATTAACAACGGCTTTACATTGAGCCAGTAAGACACCAAGTGCTACAAAATTACTCTAATATATTTAAATATATAAGATAAGTTTTTTATGTGGTAGTTTATACGACAAATATCTAGATTTTTTTGCTACATTAAGAAAATTCAATAAATTGGTGCCATCTTTGATGAGACTACAACGTTTTAAGTAAACATAAACTTCAATACTTTAACTCCCAAAATACCAAACTAAATATGTATGACCTATTGAATAAACGGTAACTTCGGCAAAATTGAAAAAAACCCGTCAGTTTTGTAAATATTTCGAATATTTCACAACTGGGTTAACTGTTACACCGGAGCGGGCGATGTGTCATCGAAACCGTATAAAATGCGTTATACACATGGCTTTATTTAAAAATCGACTGATACCGATAGAAAAAAGCCGATGTAAAAGCGGCCGATAACTTTTTTTTCCAAATTTTTCACTCCATTTCCGAACGCACTGGCGTGTTCCGTTTTACTTTTTGCGCGGCTTTGATAGTCATTCGGCCAGTTCGAAAACTTTGGGTTCTTTATTCAATTAATGACGAACGAATGTGGGGTTAGAGTGAATGGACGGAATGGGATTCGGTTTTCAAATTTTTATTGAACGAATGATACCGTTGGGACTTGATGAGCGTGGGGATTAAGCCAAAGGTTAGAATCATGTCGCATTTTGAATTTGGTATCGTGTTACAACTTACAATAGTTCATTTAGTTTGTCCAATAATACGAAATAGACATTTTCGATTTAAGAATAATAATTTTATATTATACCAAATCAATATTTCAAAAAGTGTCGCGATACTTATATGTAAGTACTAAATATATTTACTAGTTTCTGAAAGCGATAGAACATCCAGGTATGCTTCTTTGGAATTATAAAAAAAATTACCGAACGAGATAACAAGTATTTCATTATCACTCATTTGCTGGCCTGAGTTACAAAAACGCCAAGATGAGACGGTAAAAAAATACACTTAAAACTATAACTTGTATCTTTTATAATAGCTATCCCTTTACCTTGTAGGGAACGGCACACGCGTCCCGCACGTGTCCTGTATAAACCCGATCAAAGCGCTGTTCACTCTATGATTATTATAATTTCATTTTTATTTGTGGTAAACATATTTTTATGTATAACGTAAACATTTTTTGAACTTGAGTTAAGGCGGGCATATTGTATAAACCCTACATTAAATATATTTTTGGTATCTCAAAAGGATTATTTAGAATAGTATGTTTTTATTGTCGGCTTACAAAGACGGATAAAGTTTATTTTTATAACAGTCGTTCCTGGAAACAAGGATATTTAAATTTTAGGATTTCTTTATGGATCTTGGACGTCTTAAGATTATGAACGAAGGAATCTATAATAAGCCTTGGGGGCTAAGGATTAGGGGATAGATTACCTAAATATATCTTTTAAATTTTTAAATGAAATATTTTTAATGTCACTTTATAATTATCGGCTTTCCGTACGTTGGCAATTCTAAAGTATTTTTTTTATACGGGAACAACGTGATCTGTCAGATATGTCGACTGGCGAGATATGATTATCCATCGACAGTCGACACAGTTATGTCGGCCTGTTCGAATCATATGATCACATAGTACCTTCAAACTATGCGTCCATTCTCTATTCGTTTCGAATAAAGATTTTAAAATCTAAAATTCGGAATAATTGAAGCCACATTTTATCCAGAAAAGCCGCTCCACAGGAGAAGTCGTGATCAAAAGCTAGTAGTCAGTGAAGAGCAAGTTATTTGGAGCGGCTGCAGTTCGTTCTGGGAATAGTTTTATCTTAATTACAGTTGTTATGAGTTTCCAGTGCAAGCATTTTGGTGGTAATACTTATTTGATACGTATACAATTACTAATGTACTTTAGAATTTTTGTATACACAGGTTTGCATCTTCGAAGAGGTAAGTAGAAGTGAAGTGCAAGTTTTCGCCTATATTCGGTTACGTCCTAAGATTTGATAGGGTTGAGCCTGACATTTTGATTACACTTTTCAATCGCAAGCAATTCGTCAGTGTTATTTTTGTTTGGAAACGCAGATTTTGAATTATCAAATCTGGTAATTTAACCAAGAACGGCTTCAAAGCCCTTGTACGTACAATTAGACCAACGGGGCATATACATAAAATTATTAGCTCGATTAAATATTTACCTTTAGACGTGAAAAGAACCCCTTTCATAACAAAAACCCATAAAAAGCCTGCGTCCAAGCCTAGTCCGCACATTTACCTTACTAAATTATTTACACGTCAAACATTTTAAAGGATCGTCACAACTACTCCAAAATACATTAAATGCATCTGCACATTTCCCAAGAAACGTGGCAACCCTATCGATTGTAAAGGAATACGAGCAAATAAGAGTGAACCCTCTCGTACTGGACAATGATGGGGTTCTTTACACCCCTGCATGTGCATATAAAACGATCTATACAATTGCAATTTGGAAAAATGGGATAAGAATTTCGCAGTTTTGGGAATTGGATGAGGGATTTTGAGATCTTTAGGGGTGTGGATGGTGATTTTTGGCAATATATTGGGTAAATAGGATAGTGGCTCGTCTCCATCAGGGATTTTCCCTTTTAAATTAAACGGTGTTGACGTCAAGTCGGTGTGCTTACTTATTGCATAATATATTAAGAGCAGTATTGATAAACCGATCTCAACTTTAAGTATAATCTTAAGTAGACATTTAAGGTATTGAACTATTTAATAAACAAAACTTGAGCTGTCTTTTAAGTACCTGATCTCAGCTGAGACGGCGCATTGAATGAACAAAACTAGTCTGTCAACAAAATCTATGCTGTGAGTTAAGATATCATAACAACATTTGAGATGTTGTTAATATCTGTTTATTAAAAGCTACGATGTTGAGATGCTCATTGTAATGATAGCGTCTTCAGCTGATATCGCACTTCAGAGCGATACTGAGTAGAATCTATTGATACGGCCTTGAGTTATTATCATTTCCACGCACTCCGTATAGTCACGGCCCCATGAGTCATTTTTGCACGCACTCCCCTTAGACTCCCGCTCAATTTCTGTTCTGTATTATCGTCGCTCTATACTCCTATTGGGACGAATATGTCGTACAGTTACAACGTGTTATAATAATATATTCTAAAAACTCATTGCCTTTCTTACACCACCAACAAACTGGGAAAACGGTGTTATCTTGATGATCAAACGCCACTTCATATTTGATAACTTACTATTTTAAATGTTGGATCTTTAATAATAAATAGTGTGATTGTTTATTAGGCTTCGTCTAAGGTGTCGCTTATTTCATTTTATTTTACAATATTTGGGAAACTTACAGCTAGTACAACTTATAGAAAAAGGTACACTCAAAGAAGGCCAATTACAAGTTTCCACTACTAAATAATATAATTTAAAAATAGCAAATACTGTGATCTTCTAATTAGTATATATAACTAAGATTATAATTAGTTTCTGAAAATCAAAGTAGCGCAATTTTTCAATTTTTCGAAGGAGTATTGTATAAATCTATATCTAAGTGTGACGTGATTTTATTGAAAGACCTGCTCGCTCGCAATTAGATGATTATGATTAGACATTACTCGTCTCGTCTTTAATTATATAAAAGGCATATACA
>NW_023594355.1:0-14540 GCF_014839805.1 Manduca sexta
TCGCCGGCCGCGTGTGCGTAGTGCGTGCGCGTGTGACGCTCGCTTGTGTTCGCTCGGCTCCGCTCGCGGCCGCTCGCATTTTTCGCTCGAATATTTTTGCGCGTGTGAGCGTGTGTACGTGTGTGCGTGACGCGGATGCTTTTGAGTGCGTTAACACGATGCACGCACGCAAAAAATATGACGGGTGTGCATCGAGATTGTAAGACGGGTTCCGTGAGACATTTGGAAGGTTGATCTGTAGCGGGCATGACACGCGTCCGACGATTCCATTAGCCAACTAATGAACTTACGACCGAATTACCTCGACTCTAGCTTGATATGATTGACAAAAATCTGTATACATGTTAGTTTTGACCTAAATTGAACATAATCAATACATTACATATTTGACGTGACGCACTAACATACAAACGGTTTTTGTGTTACATTAATAATTCCCTAAAGGAAAACCCATAAAGTCCATCACGCGAGTGAACCAGCACGCGACAGCTAGTCAGTAAATAGGTTAAATTTGATATTCTATTATATCTATAGTTATTTAAATTACTTATTATATTTACGATCGTAAATCTTTACTATGAAAGTCGTAACTCGTATGACCGATTGTGATCAGCTTGTACTGATGTAGACTTGGGCAGACGACAAATATCGTCGACGTGAAATCGGATACCGATTTTCTCGAAATAAAATCATACATAAAATAGGTTGCAGAGAGAAAGATCTTTCTTCTCAGTCCAACCCAGTCACTATTATTTGGGGTCGTGTCTTTTATTATATAGGCTTGTGTTTGACCACTATCTCGCCTGATGGTAAGTGATGTGGTCTACGGCGAGGCACGCTTGCCTAGAAGATACCTATTCATTTGAAAAGAATGTCTTCTCAGAATTTTGCGCCAAGTTCTGTCTTGTTTTCTTAAATCTGGAAATAAGTTTTTCTTGAGGTCTCTCTTTATAATGAAACATCAGGTCGGTGGCGGATGGCCTATCTGTTTTCTCTTCTGGCAGGGTTAAGGTAACTTCCCACGTGGTCTACGCTGCGCCTCATACGGCCATACCACCTAAGACGTCCATACCATAAAAAATGGTCCTCAACATTTCAGTAATAAATGCGTATTTAAATCTTTCGCGGAAATTTTCGTTGCGGATTGTATTTACATTTCAACATTATTTCATTGGCGAGATTTGCTTGGAAAGATCATGTACGCTGTATATATTGAACTATTGTTCAAATATCAAGTGCTAGTAAACAGAAATCGATGGAGTTCCATCCTCCAGCTATTATTTATTAATAGATTAACTTTACACAAACGATCTTTGGTAAATTAAACGTAAAGCTCAGAGAAGATGTTTTTTTAATTTACTAAAATTTTCCCTGATTAATACTAAGATTGTCGGTCAATACGAGTCTACAGAATAAGGTACGCAAAGGTAGTATTTTTAAAATGTAACAGCCATACATGGGATTTAGTAGTATTTACCACGTGTAGTAAACAAATCTATATACAGGGTGCTGAAAGATCGGATCCAAAATGAAAATCATTTTTAAACTGAAAAGGGTAGGATGCAGTCTACAAGGAGATTGACCTGGAAGTTATTGAGGGAGAACTATGTTTAGCAGTGAACTTCAAAAGACTGGAGAAATATTAGCGGCAAAGAAAATTAGTCCTTAATAACAATAAAACAGTTCAACAATCGTGATAACAGATTTGACAGAACAATAATTTAGCGAAGCCATAATGAGCATTTAGCACTGACCTACTTTATGATTTTCATGTTTAGTTATAGATGAATCATGTCTAAACATATACAGCAATACTGTAACGTTTTCTTACGACTTAAATCTACGTTATTTTTCGGATATTGTGTGTCTGAAAACATTTCCTTTGCTTATTCGTAATGATGCTTTTACGTAAATTATAATGTAATTTTAGGTTTAGTATTGTGTTAAGTACTTTTTTTAAAATGAACTCGTTATAATGGCGGTTATAAACTTTTTAATTAAAGTTGTACGGTCCTGTAAACCTAGGACATTTGTATTTAACAATATCGCTCGGTTTAACGTTAAGGAAAACATTGTGAGGAAATTTACGTATCTGAGACTTCTCTGTAAGAATGTCGAAGGTATGTAAAGTCAGTCAACACACACTAAATTAGCGTGGTGGACTATGACTTAAACCTAATCAAAAGTAGAATGATAATATATATTACATAGAAATTATTATTACACATTTTAAAATATATAAACAGTGATATTTTGGCATTAGACTACATTATATTTTTGGCTTAAACTTACTAAAATCAAAAAAATATCTAAATTTGACTACATACGGTTCAGTAAACAGCCAGCGGTACCCTAGCGCGTCGCGGAGTTGCGTGCCCGGGTCGTGCTCTCTTAATTCAGTGATTACTGCCTGGACGGCGCCGAGGGCCGCGCAGGGGAGCCAAATGTCTGCACTTGGAGATGAGCCCTTTAGAATAATGTGCACCAAAAACACCCCGGTTAGTGTCTGGGCACGCACTTACGGCCCTCGGTGGAAATGCTATTTTATTTCGTGTTTTTGGTTTTGTCTGATGTTTGTTTCATTGGTGTTAAAGGTGTGTTAATTAAGGTATAATAATTTATTGTTACTTAAGTAATAGAAAATAACGTCTAAATTTTTATTAAATTTAAAAGTTTTAGAGTTGCTTGTAAAAGTCTAAAAACTACTAATGCTAAATTTTATTATGTGAAAGGATTTTCAAGTGGACGGATAGAATAAAGCTCATTAATTATATGTATAGTATATCGTAAACACTTTGAGTTCCTCCATCTCTATCACTCCAGGCTCCTTACTATTTCGGCATATATATTTTTTTATTTCAAAAGAAATTCGTGTATTTGTAATTCCGATAACAATTTAGTAATTATAACATTTATTTGCTTCAAACGCTTATTATGTAACTACGCCATACTTCGATGTAAAAGAAATCTTCTAAGTTTTCACAGGGTATTGGCCTGTCGGGGGTCAATCGCCCCGTAGCCAAGTCAAGTGCGCCCGCGCCGGCGCATGAGTTGTTCTTAATTCCGCGATCGAAACAGTCTGCCGAGATTGTTCTGTTGAAGTGACCATGTCCTGTCTGTTGCCTGCTGTCCTCTGTTAAAGGATCGGATGCGTCGTTTTGTATATCGATGAGGATTTGCGATTATTTTCGATCGGTATTTTTATGACTTTTATTTCAATTTTAATGCTATAGAGGTATAAAGGTGGACTTTTAGCATTGTTTTCAGTAAATCTTTTGGTATTTTGATATTGAATCTATATATTTAATTGTAGAATATATTTTAATAACATATTAGATTTATTAGTACGACGTATGAGGTTGGTATGTAATGCAAATATTTTTAATATACCTATAGAATAGAAAAGTAAATTCCTCCAATTTATGTATTGAAATTTCACCTTTTAATATAAATTTCAGTAAGATTAATATTTCATATTAATTCGTCCAAAGCCAGTTTGCTATTACTCGCGACATTTCGCTTATTCCGTCGAAATCAACACGCACGCGGCACCGGATCCGCGGCCATGTCTGAGAAATCTCACATCCGCTATCCGGTGCGAGTGTTTACGAGGACTTTTTATAACCCCTCCTGTCGCCCCCTCTTTCTCTATCTTTAAGTATGTAGGCTTTATAGATGTTTAATTAGTGTTTAAGCTGTACTTTCTATTTTTTTCGTTAAATTAAGAAACTAATGGATTAGTTGTAAGAATAAATTTGTTTTGTTTCTGGAGTTTAGAGTTCAATGTCCAGATTGTGCAATTAATATTATAACATTATTTGACTATAAATGGTGAAGTGAGTGGAGTAACACTAGATTTAGTCCTCAAAATATACTTTTACTCATTTTTTTGTTTCTTTTTTTTATTTATCTATAATCCTAATCATCTGGACAAGGTTGGTTATAATAGCTTTAAATAGGTTCTATAGATACGAAATCTATCCAATCATTAGCTACTTAAAGCTCTCCGCTTTGGAAATTGGCATTTGTTATTTTTTATTGATGTTGGAGAAATTATATTAAAATTTTCATATTGTTAAAAATTTAAAAACACAATAATTCATAGTTCCTCCTTTAAATCTCTTTCAGGATTATTGGATTTTTTTACCAAATACATAAAATGATGTGATACACATAACTTAATTTATGCAAAAAATTTACAACCTTGTAATAATGAGCCAATGAAATGTCAGAAGCCATTGCTATGATACGCATTAAAAGGCATACAACATTACTTAATAAGTATTTTAAATGAACATTATATCGACGGTTTAAGGCTAATTAACTTAAGCGATATTTTTTGCGACACTAGTTTCACACATATTAAAAAACAGCACTTTTTTCTATGTTTCAATTCAAGATGTTGGATGGTGTTTGTACTGTTTATCGTATCGCTTACCATCAGGCGAACGGGAAGTTCGTCTCATCATTCAAAGCAATAAAAAAAGAAAGATGCTTTTTAAACTAGTTAAAAAAAATCTAAAAAAAATATCGCTTAAGTAAATTAGCATTTCAACTGTCGACATATATATGTATGTACCTATACGAGTCAAATACATAACCTTTTAAAAATCGGTTAAAATCAAAGCCATCAGTCTTTAGGCGCGGTCCGACGTTTGTAGGTCACGACACGCGTCCGACACGACCACGACAAACACATTAACGTAATGCAATTCAATTTGCATCGCACCGCCCTGTCGTCATCTGCTTGATGGAGGGGCTTTCGGACCTTTCCTTACGTGGTGGAATTCGGAGACTTGAGTTTTAAGATCAGTTGTTATGTAGGTGGTGCGTTCTAGCAGTTTAAGTTGTAGTAATGCTTTAGGAATGTAATTTAGGCGAAGTCTAAGTTTGAAGAAGGGTGTAAAGTCGGATTGTACTGACAATAAAAGCGTCACGGGAAAGAAATAAATAAATTTTATATAATTAAACATGCAAGTCATACAGTCAAACTGTATGCGTTTAATAAATAAGTGATTATTTTTATATCACAAAGGCAGTGACTATCTAATAAGAGTTCAATGTTAGTACCGTTCCTCGTCAACAGATGGCGCTGATCAACTGATATTTCGCATTGTATGCACTAACTGTGTGTCGATATTTTGAGTTAAATAAACAGAAACATTTTAATTTATAAATGTAGAAAATTGAGCACAATATATTGAAAACAGGAAAACCTCGGTATGGCGATACGCGACAAAAATATGGAGGACAATGGCCCTAATAAGTACCTACCTACTACTTGTGAATATAGTTAAGTACATTTAGGTTTTATAATACAAAGCACTTTGTGCAAAAATTATTACAGTGTTTAATAAATATAATAGTGCAGTTGAGTTGTGTGTAAATAACGACGAAGGTTAAATATACTTATCCTTTATCAAAATAATTATAATTGCACATTTTATCTACTTTCATGAACGTAGAGATAAAATCGTGATACATGTACGATATAATATTATATGCATGTGTTATTGGAATAATGTTATGTTCCTTGAGTATTTTACATCTATTCAACTGTTAAATGAATAAAAAAATGATACAAGTTTGGGGTAGTCTGTATTTCCAGAAAAAATTAGGTCACTAAAAAAATATCATGAGAAAATTACTCATGAAAATACGTACCAATTCATCGTGGATTCATTTAGAATGAATAACAAAAGGCCAGTATAAAGAACAATAAATTCAAAAACAATCTCTTTCAAGTTAGCCACAGACTACCGAACCGTGGAGCATTGTCACAGATTAACAAAAAAAGGTTAAACTGAAAACGTCTCGAGTTCCGAATCATCAAACTGGCTGCTTAAAAATAACAAAAGGTCATTGTCCACATCAAGTCAGCGGAATTGACAGGCCCCGCCCGCGCACGCCATTGGAGGGCCGCTGTTCGAAATTTGAACAAAAACCCCAACCTAGTTCCGCCTTCTAAAATGTTTTTCACGAGCCAAAATGGCGGCCCGCAACTATTTGTTTATAGAACGCTAGACTCGCGCGCTGCATTGTTCCTATCGACTTTGAATTTTAAATTGTGAATGACGCGTTCTGATTTTGAAATTGGAATTTTAATTGTCATTACCTTCCAATGACAATTGTTTCGACCAGTATTCTCTGGCTAAATAAACTATTGTTATAGATAATGACTTTATGATTTCTTTATATATTTTTATTAGCGTTAATTTTTATTTTATTTTGAATTAATTATTAATAGGCACGAAAAAATATATAGTATTTTTTATTATTATTTATCTTATTTTACTATATTAACTAAATAATATTTTAATCAGTTTCATAATCTAATAGATGTAGTTTACGTTTAGTTAATTTTTGTATAGTCATGATATATTCATTTTATGTTACTGTGGTCTATCGCTACTGATTTTGTCAAGCAGACCTATTCACCTAGTCAACTATTCACATAAGAATCACGGTAAATTCGATTTATGAATCGATTTTAATCACTTCCTTGTGTTAATTTGATTTGTTACTTACAAAATACAGCAGTTGTAACAGATAGTACTTTGGCAATGACAACAAAACGACCTGCACAATTTTACTATACGATAGCATTGATTTGCATTGGGCTGAGTCATTTCCTTTTGTCTTTCACTAATATTATGTTTGCTTAATTTGTTGTTATTATTTGTTAATTGAAAGGCAATAAATTACTTATTATTATTATTATTATTTACGGCAAGCCTTTAAAGGTGCCAAAGTTATTAATCGATATGTCAAAACCATTCGTCTAACTGAAGTAAATTATCGATTAGTTTCAATTCTCTTGACCCTAAACATGAAACAGTCTCTCATTAATTACACCGCCGTCTTCGCTATCAATAATCGATTATTTTAGACAATTATCGATTTTCCACGTAAATCGATTAATCGTAATATTTAAATGGCTCTATAAAATGAGCGTTTTGAATACATTAAAGACGAAATATTAGCTTTATAGTTAATAATTTTGTATTGGCAGCTCGCAAGACTTACAGAAGAGACTCAATACATGAGCATCAGAACAGTGAGTCCTGAAATATCAAGCCCTCCCCAATCCACAGTCAGCAGTAAAATCACGAAATACAACTTCTGACGTGGTAAACACAAATATACCAGTGATTAAAATACTCGTATGGACTTAGCATTATAAAACCCAGTGACCTCAAACAGGCCGTACTTTCAGCTCATGCCATCTCAGGAGAAGGTTCTGAGGAACTTTAACAGCGAAAGGCCTAAGTTTCGGTATCATAAACTACAAAAATCATTGGCAATCCTAGCACTGCAATTAACACTACAGATTATTATCGCATTCGTGAGGTTATTTCTACTGCCCAATACTTTTCTAGTGCGGAAACAGTAGAAGAATTGCAAGGGAGTAAAATTGGAAATATTTTTTCTCTCCAATATTAACCACCAGAGGTCGCTACTAGTATTTGGTTGATTGCGGCCCAAAACCTACATAATGATTCCTAGTGTCAAGTACGCGGGCCATGCTAACGGCGAATAGATAGTGCGTGCGATAACAGCTTCAGGGTTACACCAATAGTGTGCCGCCGCATTATCAGTCAGGCACACACGCGCGGTGATTCGGCGCGCACGCACACACGTCTCGTTCGTGTAAATGAGTTAGAAATATATTAGAATTTTTCCTTACATGCAATATGTGCAAGGAATAAAAAAACAGCTAATAGACATTCTCGTAATGAACAAATTATAAGCCTTTAATAAAATTTCCAGTTTTCCGAAAATTTTGTATAAAGACTCGATTTTGAATTCCAGGTAGGGCAAAGTGATATTGAGTTTGTGGTCAATATCAGATCGGGGTTTGGAATTTGTGGCTGACATGGTGTTAGGCCCTATCACATAATAGGACGAAACACACAAGCGAAAAATGGAAGTCCTAGTTACATCTCTATCTACCCTTTCGTGGATAAAGGCGTAATATGTATTTGTTTTAATATCTGGTCGACTAGACAACTAAGCCGGATATCTGATAATTACCGGATATCCGTCTTAACTCTAATCTATAAAATTATCTAATTACCTTGTGGTTTAGTACCAGTAAACCCATGAAAACCGATTTAGATTGGTGGATAGTCTAGCCTATATGGACATTTCTAATTAATTCTAAGAATATAACATTATAGTATTCCTTATTTGAATTATTAGTAACGTTATAGAGCTAAATAATAAAGAAAATTCTCCGTAAGGTGTCCCTTGCATGTATCTCTCTACTTGAAGCTGTAATGTGGAAACAATGCCTATTGGTTTTAAAGACATGATGATATTTCTGTATACTACGTGTATTATAAAAACCTAGGGCAGGGATGGCGAACTAGTGGGACATGACAAAATAATTCGACGCGAGTAATTTATAAACATTGTATATGTATCTTACTTTAGGCTTCGTTTTTTATAACATAAGGTGCAGTGAAGACTTTGCCAATCCTCGATAAAAAAAAACAAAAACGTAACAAAAAAACTTCTCTAAAAATGAATTTCACGACGACCGTAATCTCAATCTTCAATCCGATTCCGAGAATGAATAAAGATAACTCATTTGTAAGCATGTGTAAAAACTTTGTTCTGATAGGTCAATTTTAAGATAGATCGAAAAAGCGATTAGGATCGGTTATTGAAAATGGCATTTAAACATTTTTTGGAAAAGTTGAGACTAGGTTAAAACAATTTGAAAAATGTGCTGATTCTTAATATGTATAAAAGTTACTCAAGTCAATTAGATTATCAACCGTCGATGTGTTGCTTTGTGTCAAAGATTGAAGTAAAATAATAACCTATATATTTAAGGAAGACTTGGTTGTCTTTACATTCAGTTGAAAAGTGGCGTAACTACCAAGCCAAAACAAGCCTTGTTATTCCAACAATAAAAGCTTATCGCTTCATTTTTAAGCCTTCCGTATCACAAAAATAAATGACTATATGAATTGAAAAAAACAATAACATTTGGACACGTGTTTTTTATTCGTGTCCGAAGCACGTTCTATTTTGATAAGCGAGGACTAGCCTAGGCGGAAGCGAGGCTGATAAGCCTTAACATATCCGAAATAAATAGAAAAAATCACGAATAACTTGATGTTATGAGCATTAAATAAAATTCCTATTGTGTTCAGGCTTACGTTATAAAAATAAATTAAGTCTTATTTTAAACGGTATAAAACATCTACCTCGATTGGTAGAGAAAGAAAGACACCTTACCATTGATTTGAATATGCTACAGTAAAACGTAACATATTTTGGAGTTCCATTACATACAAGTAAATTATAAAGAAAGACATAATAATGACATTAAAATTAAACTATATTTCGAATTTTACCGCGGTTTTAATAAACATTCGCGTAAACATAAGAAATCATTACATCAGTGTTAAAAGATGCACTATACTAAAATAACTACCAATAATAAAATCGTCAAACTATTTTTTTTCATACGGTCATTGAACAAACCCCACAATGTTTTTACGTATACTGCAAAGTGACCCTACTGAAGCTGATGGTCAGTGGAGTCTAGCAATATAATGTCGACTGACGAGCGATGATTACCCCTCCGCAATCGGCACATTATGCCGGCCTGTTGGAACCGGATATACGCAGGCTCATTCCTGAACGCGACACACTCACAACACTGTGTACGGTGGCCGCTATCCGAGCGGATTTTAAACATATCCTACCACCAACAATTTTTTGAATAATCCCTAAATTAAGTTTCAAAATCAATTTCTATATCTAACACTTAGAATATGAATTTAAATACATCGCACCCTTAGAACTAAGGTGACCTAACTCAAAAAGACAAAAGTCGTCGCCAAAAGAAAGAATCTCTGTTTCTGTTCTATAATTTTGTCTTTTTCTTGTCATAGGTTTATAGAGCATGCTTTGGGAGGTCGTTTATTAAACAAAATTAGGAAAAATATAATTTTTGAGTTAGGTCACTTTAGTTCCAAGGGTGCGATATTTAGATAAACTGCAGAAGTTCGGGCGCTATCTACGCGGTTTCACTCTCGTGCGGATTTCACTCTCCAGCATCTGTTGGCCGGCCGCCAACTCTAATTTGTTACTATTAGCACTGTTTGTTTGTTTGTCACACGTAACCTGTTGATCTGTTATGTAATTATCTGGTATACTTACAGTGTATGTGTGTATTTATTGTGTAGTTTTTGCTCGCTTTGCCTGTATTCGTTTTATGCTAAAAATCGCGTAACCTGTTACTTTCGGATAAAATAGATTTTATTTTGAAAGTATTATTAAAATTGGTTTTATAGTTTCAGTTTATTTATTACAAATAAACCTTTCCTTTATTATATTAGTATAAAGTAACATATTTATTATAATAATATTCTATATATGATATTATTACTGGGCACGTACCTCTACATCAGAATTTAGACCTTAGTCCACCATACTGGCTCTACTTTGACAAAATATGTATATTCATTGAAACTCTAACGGTGGGTTTGAGAGGGAGGTCTATGTCCAGCAGTGGGGGTCCAGTAATGATGAATTTTAAGACATTATTTATGAGAGTATGGTCATTAATTTTCTACAATTGGTTACAGTTATAGCTTGTGAAAGACAAGGTTTCGAATAAAACCTGTGTTACTACTACCAGGTCACAAGAGAACATTAATGTAATTTCACTTTCTAAATAAATCTAGTTTCTATACACTAATACTATAAGTCTTGTATGTTTCTAATAATCTTACTTGAACTATGGAACCGATGTTTCAAAATATTTTATCAGAGCGCTACGTTTTCGCTGAGTAATTAGAGAGTATTTTATTATAATTTGGTCACTAAGTGGGTAAGTAAGAATTTTGAGGGTGTGTGAAGTCTACTAATTCGAATTAGGCCAGCGTGGCGGACTAAGGCCTAATCCCTCTCAGTAGTAGAGGAGGCCCCTGCCCAACAGTGAGACAGTAGATAATACAGGGCTAATGATGATGGTCATTAAGCCGCAGCATAAACAAAATACTCAAATTCAAAACAACTCATCGGTTTCATGAAAGTTGCAAAATCAAAACAAACATAACCTTTACGTATTTAATAAGAATTTTTAAATTCGAAATCAGCCAAAACTCCTTTGTTATATAGATAATTAAAGAATAAGTCAGTAGCGTTGTCTGTTACGCGGTGGGACCGGGAGAGCGCCCGCCGGGATCTTTGACCGTCTAGATAACAACTGGCAATCATAAAGCTTGCGCTTTTGGATGCGGTAGTTGAAAGTCAGCTTCATTTGATCTGCAGTAAATGAGGTTTGTTGAGGAATAATTGTGTTTAGCTGACTCTTCAGGTCAAACAGATCCAAATAAAGGTTTTCGTTGGAGAATATTTTTTTAAGAGAACTTTTGAATGGTCAAAAGTTTCGTTAAATGAATTATAATTTGACTGAATTAAAAAGTAAGACGATTAAATAATTTTGGTACTTATTTGTCATTTAAAATTTATTTGTGTTGTATTAATAACTTTTGTCTGATTATTGAAAAGTTAAGGACTAATTTATAAGTAAAGCCCGACAGCTGGGTCCAACAAAAGTTTATTCGTATTAGATAGGAATTCATAACCAATAAACAAGGAATGTTTTTAAGTTATTTTACTGAAATAATTTATTTACAATATCTACAAGTATTTGCGCAATTTATACTTAAAATTCTAGAAAATACAATAACCTTTTTAAGTACACGTGTAAAATGTTTTCCATTAGAATATATGAAGAGAACGTAAACAAATTAGGGAATTTTAAGAAATTCTTTGATCTCAAATTTAAACCGTATTGATAACAATTTAGATTAAAATTTTGTTGAGTATCAAAACTTGTGATGAAACAATTTTGTTTACAATAAATGCAAATTTTATTAATTTCATCGAACTTTGAAATTCTATTGAACTTCTGAGAAATATTTTGGTATCAGAATACATTACAGTATTACCCACCGCCGTACCCATTTCATTTTATATTTGGGAACTTAATGATTTGTATAAGATCATCTTAAGTTTTAGAACGTTTTCATTAATAGGATAAACAGTGTAGGATAAAAATATAAATAAACCAACTGTTCCAACTTTACCTCGTAAATGAAATTTACCAAGAAAAATGTTCCATTATATACTTATCTTAAAGTAGCTTATATGTGAAATGATCTTTGTACCTAATGGTTTCTGTTTGCTTTAAAATATCAAAACTACAACTTTCTTATTTCTAAGATTTGACGAGAAGCTTTTATTAAGACGTCACGACGAGTTGTGTAGACCTCTACAGTGTTCTGGTATTTTTTTTTTATAGAAACCCTGTTTGATTATTCCCCACTGTTGAACACGGACCTCCTCTACTACTGAGAATTTAGGCCTTCGTCCACCACACCTAGTGCGGGTTGGCGGACTTCCAAATTCCTATGGATAATTCACAGATATGTAAATGTTACAATTCCTTCACAATACGAACTATAATTGATAAACAAAAATGTCGTCTGATAAGTTTACAGGACTATACTAATGTATCATACGTTATGGATATCACCGAGTTAAATCATTCCTGCAATCTGCAAATATACTTACACTTAATGCCAATTTATCAGGCTATTTAGCCCCGTCTAAAGATAAAATAATACACTCATAGCATAAAAGTAATATCAATAGATTAGCTCATCCATTAGTGCGTTTGTTTCGCACATCGGCGCGACGTCGGGCGCATCGTCTTAGCAGTTTTATAGGTCGCTTGGAGTCCAGTGCTCGGATATCGATCCTCGGACGGCCTTTGTCGTCTCCATTGCCTTACATACCATAAGTCGACGTAACGCATTCGCACATCTATTATCGTGTTTACAGTTGATAGTTTTTTAATGGTAAATGCGTATATTTTGTAGTCAAATAAGTTATACATCTGTTTGATGTTGGGGCTTTGTATATTTTGTTTCAAGGAGATTGATAGAAGTTATAAACAATATTTCACGAGATATTTGTATATTATCTATGTAACGACTCCTGTTTGTATTAAAATATAGACAATAAGTAAATTATGAATTATTTCATTACAATACATTGTTTTCATTTTATGAAAGTTCTATCGGAGTATATTACGAAATATCTTGAGTTATTTGTGTTTCGGCGGACTATTATTTCTTTCCCTTCTTGTTTTAAGTTTACTGAAAAGAAATTTTACGCAAATAATTTTAATTAGGCACAGCTATTTGTGTGGGTATTCGTATGGAATTTACGCAGTATGATCCAATTATTTGTAATTTTGTTTATCACAAACTATTTATATCACATTTGTGTAATTAGTTTACAAATTACGAGTGTTTTAAACGATTTTGTATATTTCCACGGACCAATTGCAAAAGCGAGTAAACAAGTCATACTTAACTTTACAAATTGCGTCTTTATATATTTTAGATTACGCAAATAAGGCGCCGTTTTCTTACATTTTTACCACAGTTGTAAGCGCATCTTATGTTATATTTTTTGTAAGCCCTAACCTTTGCCGAGGTCGTCGCCACCTATCGATGCAGTCGTGGAAACTTCTGAGACGCGAAAGCGATGTTTTGTCTATTGTTACGTTTCGGACAATTGGATGGTCAAATGCTATTGAAATTTAATCCTAGACAACCAGAATAGACGGTCAGTATTTCAAGTCCCTCTTATCTTAATCCGCGTGGTGTTGGAGTAAGGATTGGTGTGATGGTACTAAAATCTGTAACATATCAGTGCTTCTGGAAATTCTATATTTTAGTGATTATATCGATTTGGTCATTATCGATAGGTTAATGAATTATAACTTAGAAATATGAGGTTTATAGACTTTATTTATTTAAGGACCTTCAACGAAGGATACACGGCTTATAATAAATACAATGTCGTAGTATTTGTACAATTAACAATGTAACGTGCCTCTTCAATTATAGGACTTCTATCCCTATATAAAAATATGTTGTATTTAACTTCAGCTTAAGCTGCCTATTTCTTTTAGCCGCCAGGAGCAATGTACTGGCCCAATGTTCGATACTCTGGGGCAGTCCCGTATGTGCTGAAGAAAGTCATCAGTGGTTTTGGTTGGTATGCCGGTGTGGGGTATACAGGGGTTAGGGACTCGGTCCAATGCTCGCTCGGATGATGCTCTTGGGTGTCGACATTGGGAAGTAAGACCGGTGAAACCAACATGACGAGAACTTTTGAGATTTTGAATGACGAGACGAGCTTGCCGTTCGCCTGATGGTAAGCGATACAACCGCCCATAAACAGTAGAAACACCATCCAACACCTTGAATTACAAAGTATTGTTTGGTATTCCACTGCGCTCGCCATCCTGAGACATGAAATGTTACGTCTTATTATGTCCAGTAGTTAGTCTACAATTTCTTTCAAACCGGAACACAAGTGACTTCACACTGCTGCTTGGCGGCAGAAACAGACATAGCGATAGTACCTATCCAGGCGGACTCTCACATATGAGACCTCTCCCACCGGTAAGTAGCTCAAAAAAATTATCAGTTATA
>NW_023594356.1:0-14538 GCF_014839805.1 Manduca sexta
AGTTTTTCGGGCGAAAGTTTTCCGTTATTAAAGTCACGCTATATATTTTCCGGGAGCCTATGTTCTTCCCAGGGCCTCAAACGGTCTCAATACCAAATTTCATCTTAATACGTCGGGTAGTTTTTGAGTTTTACACGTTCAGGCAGACAGATGCAGCGGGGACTTTGTTTTATAATATATTTTTGTAGAACTTTTAAGAGGAACAATCACGTCATACAACATTATTGCATAACTTTAACCGTTTACGCAGCGCACGCAACGGAAGCTCTCAAAACTTATAAATTTTCCCCGTTTTGCAACATTTTTCATTACTGCTCCGCTCCTATTGGTCATAGCGTGATGATATATAGCCTATAGCACTCCAGGAACAAAAGAGCTATCCAATACAAAAAGAATGTTTCTGTTCGAACCGGTAGTTCCTGAGATTAGCCATTACTGCTCCGCTCCTATTGGGTATAGCGTGATGATATATAGCCTATAGCACTCCACGAACAAAGAGCTATCCAACGCAAAAAGAATTTTTCAGTTTGGACCGGTAGTTCCTGAGATTAGCGCGTTCAAACAAACAAACTCTTCAGCTTTATATAATAGTATATAGATTTGTGTATAATATATTTTAACAATAATTATAGGGGGACATTGTTAGAATCTAAGCATTCATACTCCCCCATAATTGGATTCAAATTGATTTTTGTGACCTCATCTGTTTTGGTTTACTGACATTGACCCAGAGATCGGTGTTACAGTCGATTGGTCGGCTCCAGCCTGCAATGCAAGACTTGCACGAATCTAAATTGCGTGTTCAAGCCTATTAGTAATTTAGTGCAGATGTAATCGTTTAATTTATGACTAGGCAAGATGCGATAAACGTATTCCTTCCCAGACGTTCTATGTGTTGAGATAGTGACAATACGAGTCGATTTAACCTCGATTCATAAAGGAAACAATTATTTGCTCTCAGCTCGCCAGGGTAGTACGTAATATATTAGATAGTGTTTATGCAAATGCAGTTTTACGGATATGAATCACTTGGAAACTGATCGTTTTACATTTCTCGTAAAAAATGTGGTAATTGTTTTAAAGAGATCAGAGTACAAAATAAATAGCCGTGTAATAATGAATGTTTATATTCTGATAGACTGTGTTGGGCTCATAATATGAATGGAATGATCGATGACTGCGATTTTTTTATTTTGTCTGTGTTGAGACATATTATTTTACTGATAGAAGAAGAAAGACATAAAAAGCAATCAATCTATACTAATATAAAGAGGAAACGTTTAGTTGTTTGTACTTGTAGGACGTAGGTATTTTGAAATTTCTTTCACTAATAGGTAACCACTAACAGGTTCAAATCCCAAGGGCACACACCTCTGACTTTACTAAAAAAATCATGTGTGTATTCTTTGTGAATTTATCGTTTGCTTTAACGGTGAAGGAAAACATCGTCAGGAAACCTGCACATCTGAGAAGTTCTCTATAGGAATTTCGAAGGTGTGTGAAGTTTACCAATCCGCACTAGGCCAGCGTGGTAGACTATGGCCTAATCCCTCTCAGTAGTAGAGGAGGCCCGTGCTCAGCAGTGGGCAAGTATATAATACAGGGCTGATATTATTATTATTTATTATAATAGGTAACCACTGTACGCCTAAGTGCTATAGACTAATTTTATCCCCGAAATACTTTTTCACGCGACCGGAGCGCCCAGCTAAAGATATTATTTATATGACGAAAAAAGAGCATAAAAGAAATATAATAGCACTGTGCAATGTTTTTCTATAACACTTGCAGGCAATGTAAACATATTATTTTGCGGTTTTAGGAATTACCAAGTGCAAGATAAAGATAATTTAAATTATAATTGAAGTTTAGTTGTGTGTATCATATTATGTATGATATGATGTACAGAATACTATAGATTCTAGAATCTAAACCTGGTGATATTTTATTGGCTCGGATAGCGATCACCGTACACAAGGTGTTAAAACCCGCCATAGTGACCCATGTATATAAGTGTGTCGCGTTCCGGGAGCAGCTTGTGTATTCCAACAGGCCAATAGTGTCAACTGTCGAGGAGTAATCATCTCTCGTCAGTTGACATTCTATTGGACCTCACCTCACTTACCATCAGGTGCAGTAAGGTCATTATGCACGAATAAAAATGTTAGAATAATCTAGGTGAAGTACCGTTTGGATCTTATAGTGCAGCTACTATTGGTATTCTTTTAATTGCATACTTTTGTAATGAATCGCACAGTGTCGTAATAACAGCAATTAAAATTGACGTGTGAATCAAATAGGATTTAATTATTACATTAGATCGTGTAGATTTTACATTTTTTCACAAACTGTTATTGAAACATCCTTCACATTGAATGCAGATATGTTAGAATCAAATTTATTTGTAAAGTGTTAAAACTGTAACAAGGTTTAGAAACTACTACGCACAGGATGGGTTGTCTATTAGAGAACAGTATGTATGTAACGAATTAAAGTCTTTATAAAACTAAATGAGAAATAAATATATCGCTAGTGATCGTAAATTCCACTTATACCCATAAACATTAGCGACGCGAGGGAGGTGCAGCACCCTAAGTCTTTGGACTTGACTTGCTTAATCAATCATTCCCGTACTTCGAACCTCGAATGAATTCACCAATTCCATTCTAATATCGTATGCAAGGTGCTATAATCAGTCATAGCGGCCCTCGTTCAGCGTATCTCTTTCCGGGATCAACCTTTGTATATCCGATTCCAACACGCCAGCATAACTTGTGTCTGCCGAGGGTTAATCATCTCTCATCAGTCGACATTCTATTTGACCCCACTCCACTTACCACCAGGTACAGTAAGGTCACTTTGCCATAACACGAATAAAAAAGTCTTTGTTCCAAACAATATCAAACGCCTCCCAATAATCGTATCTAAAGTCATTACCTTCCTTTCGTAGTCAGTTAATAGTAAATAATAGTTTATATACTACATGCAACTCATTTGAGTCTATGACAATTTTATTAAGTTTCTCCGGAAAATCCCATTATCAATTCCCAATGGGGCTTTTGACCTACAAAGAGCGTCTGACGTGGCCTCATTACTCTATATGAAGTTACAGCTCTATGGCACTCGATTATTGTTTTGTGGTGTGACGTAATTAATTTTATAATAGGCATCAGTTTATTACAAAAGTGTTGTTGTTTATATTTAGATGTGTTTCTATGGGTATGTTTGTGTTGTGGGTACGTCAAAAAATATTCATTCTGTTATTTGGTCATCTGAATGTTTTACGCAGTCTGTAAGTAAGACGAATAACAAAGCCCAGTGTTTATACTTAATATCGTCATAATAATTAGCAGTAAATATTATGTGTCACCGCAGAATTTATCTGTTTTAAAATAATGAATTTAATTAGACTTTGAGCTGTCTATATTGAGGGAATAAACCATTCCGACGTACGTTTGATGACATATCTTACTTGACTAACTTACTACTTGATTAACTCTATTGTTTGTAAAATATTTTCATTTCACATTTACCTATTACATAATATAATAATATGTATTACTAGATATGACTCGCGGCTTCTCTCGCGTGAAAACCTTTCCCGCTATAAAATTCCCTAAATCATTATCAATTCTTAGTGCTATTTGTACGACGCCAGCGCTATGTTATAAAAATAAAAATAGGAATTATTCCCTACACGCAGAGTTAATCCAACACATGGTGTATATGTATACTAAATATAATGCGAATCGGTTCAGATGTTTCTGAGTTTACTTCTAATAAATATGCAAACATTTTCACGTATTTACAATAGTATAATGTAGATATAAGTATGATAACATAAAATTTTAAGCCAAATTTAAACGATGCTAGCAATAGACAGCGCGCTATAAATAGCTCAATAAAAAGTAATGTGCAGACTTGTTTTTAGGTCAAACACCCCTTAGGCGCAGCGGGCGATGAGTCAGCTATGAAATTAGATGCTGCGGGTTTGACCCTTGATCAAAACAAATTTTTGTTGGATCGAATACCTAGTTATAATCTAGGTTTCGTGGGAAATAAAAAGTATGCATGGTGGTTGAAAATATTAATTTTAAAACATGATATTAATTCCAAATGGATAATGATATCCTATGGTACATCATCTTTGTCTAACTCCAACAGTTTAGGCAGCATACGCTAAGTTAGCATTTTTTTTCGACTTACTTGAAATGTATCGTTATATTGTGACCTAATTACACAAAATCCTTATAAATTGTAGCTTATGTGTTATTTTGATGTGTAACCAATATTACTGTAAAGTTTCATCCAAATCCGTTCAGTAATTTTTTCGTGAAAGAAGAACAACCAAACATCCATCCTCACAAACTTTCTCATTTATAATATTAGTAGGATAAACTATGTATATATCCATACGCCTGAATTTTGTTGTGTGTACTTTACCCATGGCATGCAGGTTGGCTCGCTGTTCGAGGAAGTAAGCCAAGATATGGCTTCGCTGCGCCCATTCGAATAAGTCTAGAAACCAGTCTGTAACTGGCACGCGAAGCTCGCGATTATGTTATATTTCACTGTTTAGTAACTGGATGACGTTCGAGGCGGATGGCCGCCGTAATTCGATATAGTCGCGACAATTTTGGAAAAGTACATTACATCTATAGCCGCCATAAAGTTGTACCATATTTAGGAAAGAAAAAAATGAGGTATAAACAAGGTATACCTTCTTTTGAAATACTTATCTGTTCAGATCTGTCCATTTAATACAATAGTAATTAGAAAGTAGGTAGACGTTTACATTATATTTTAATTTTTCATTTCCTGAACATATAGAGTGCAAAGTTTCTAACGACTCGCGGGTATTGACAGCTGGGCCCTTATTCTGTATGGTAGCGTAAACGCGTAACGCGGCCGTGTCATGTTATCTTCGAGAAATGTGCATGGAATGGTATTCTGTAAGCCAAATTTCTATAGTCCTAAACATGATGCGTTATGTTACGTGCTTGTTACGCACTGTTAAAATAACGTGCGGGATAGAGAATAAGGCCCCTGGGGAAGGCCCCAGGATAGATAAGGATCTATGACAGTGTCAAATCGTAACACGGCCGTGTTCTGTTCTCTTCGTGAAATTCGCGTGGAATGGTATTCTGTATGAGGATTTCAATATAAACATGATGCGTGCGTTACGTGCTTTTTATGAATTGACAAAATAACTTGGCTAATGAATAAGGGCCCTGAAGGCTGAAGTTGTGTCTAACTTGAAGTGGGCTAATTCAATACGGCTGTACCAGAAGATTGTATGTCGTATGATTATAGTTGCTATGACGTGGACACCTTTGTGTCTATTACCACACAAGTGAAACTCCTGTTAACTGGCAATTTTATTACAAAATCTAACACAGGCAGTAAACTAACCTGTCAATGATATAAATACAGTGAAAGTAGAAATACGGCACATAACTCCCGTCGTCTTTTCAACGGCATTTCTAATGTAGGGTTGATAACTTAAATTGCGTTGTCTGTAATCAATTAAAATCCTAGATCGCTATGGAGGTCGATTAATTTATTAATCCTTATACGTGCTCATTTTACGTTTAATGCTAAATTGAGGCACGTGATTTTCCTTTTTTACGTTTCAAATTGTTAAGATTCTTTTATATGTTTATGATGTTATACCGTTCGATACGTGAACCGAAATAAGAAATAGTTTAAATATAAACCATATACGAATGTATCACTTATCAGTACTAGAATCACACTGACTCATAATCTAAATATGTAGCGTTCGTTTGCGGATTAATAAAAGATCAATAAAAAAAAATTAACAACATACTGACATAAATTTCATATCTCAGTATAATATAAATATTTCATCCATTATGACAAAAACAATTACAATATTACAATGTTCATTTGTCTGCATAACGGCAATTAGGCTCGTGCCAAATATAATGCATCTTTAACTTGATTAAAGGGAATTACAAAGATACCTCAATGCGATGTACCATCGATCTATTTTGGTATAGCGTCGTATCGTATCACTGCATCGATAGAAAAGAAGGGTGAAAATGGCTTATTTTCCAACGCAATTTTGATTACTCGACAGCAGTAGCATAGGGTAAAGTTTTCCGTAAGGCAAGCCGGCACAACATATAGGTACTAATATGCATAAATGCGATCTGCAAATCATTCTAATGGTAATTAGATTTTATATAAATTGCAAAAGGGAAGCCGGTAGGAATCTGGTTATATGCACCCTTTGCCACTGCTTGACAGTCAGATAATTTCCTATTATATGTCATAAGTGCCATGGTATTAGAGTCTTACCGCCTTATTACAAAAAGATAGGTTAGTACTGGGTTTAAACCAAGACTAAAAAGTCTAGGTTTGTTACGGTATTAAAGTTAGTACTCGGACTAAAATTCATTCTTATTACAAATCCAAGACCAACCGAGGATTAACTAGCACCAAAGATAGTCCCTGATTTAATTAGTATCCACAGAGTATAAGCAAAAAATTACCGTACTCCATTGATTCATTCACTCCGCGTTTGACGCACCGTTCCTTTTAACACAAGTATGTATAAAACGAAGGGCAAAATGTTTAATAAAATGTGATTTAGATAATGATGATGATGCTAAATATATACTATTTTGCTATTTAAATATATCTTAAAGCTGAATAATTTAAAATGGCTTGGTTTTGTTTTAATTCACTGTTGACTTGTTAAGCTAGCGTACAATGGAATGAAGTGTGCGGCGCGCATATTTGAACGTTATCAAAATGTTTACATTTCGGTTTATTTATGATTTTGATTAATAACACTTCAAGTAACATAAAGAAACGTTGTTCTTTCAAAACAATTTAGGCACGGCAACAGCATCACAAGTGTAATTGTTTTTGTTGTGGAATCACGTACGTTACGTATATTTTAGTTATACCAATAAAAATGGAGCAATAAATCAAAACAAACGAGGCGAATATTGGACTTTTAAGAAAAGGATAGTTAAAAGCAATCATCTTGGTTATGAGCAATGTAATAAATTAAAATGTTATTCAATTAGTACAAATTTCCTTCTTAATCCAAGAAATACTACGTTAACTTATTTCCAAGTCGGTTTACATATTAGATAATAAATCAACCAAGACGAGTACCAATATGTTAAGATGGAAAGAATGAAAAAAAAATAACAAATTTATAGAGTAAATTTTGCTGTTTTTGTAATGAATATTTAGTTACCATGACTTATGTAAAATGTACCTATATTTGTAAGACTAAACGACTCATTAACTAACGAAAACTACGGGGTCTATTGAACCGCAGATTTGTTCCTAAAATTTTTAAATCTTCTAAATCCATTAAATCAATCAAATTTATTTCCATTTTTTTCTATTTTAGTTTATATTTGGTTCTCTAAACACAATTATCTACTTTCAAATTTGTTGTTTCGAGGTTAGTACTGGAGTTAAACTAGGGGTGACGGCGGTTTAACTTTAGTACCACAGATAGTACTCGGACTAACGATAAACTCGGTTTTGTAATACCATTTTTCTTAGTCCATAGTTTTAACCTGGTACTAAACCCGGTACTATAGTTAGTCTTCGTTTTGTAATAAGGCGGTTAGAGTCTAGAGATATACCCAGTAATGGGACCCTGCAGATTTTGGATCAAGATATGACAATAAACAGTAGTTCGTCAACTGAGGTCCAATTAAATCCATTCATATGACGTGTAGACAATGAACTTACTAAGAAAATGTAATTTATATTTACAACGCAGTCCGCAGTTAATCATACGAAACAACGCAATAGCATCTTTTGTTTATACATCTTAAATATAATATTGTATGCGATGAAAGTGAAACGGTAAACAAGACTTTCTTTGTTCTCGGTCGGCAGACTGTTTCGAAAACGATGAAATTTGATACACAATAGGTTTTTTATTTGGACTGTTGATGAAATCGTGTCGTTTGCAATGAGATGTTGGTACGCAATTTTAACTGGACTGTTATTATGCTCTGATAACTTTTGAAATATTGAAGAAGGAACATAATTTATCATTTCTTCAGATCCGAAAATCTGGGTTAAAATGTTCAAAAACTTTCGTACCTCCTTTTAAAAGTTTATTTTTTGTAATTACGTTTTAATATACTACTCAGAATTAAATGTTTTTAACGCTGATTTTTATTTACTTTGCGAATTATCATTAAACTAAGCGATTAGTTACAGATGTCGATTAAAAGTCCCTGATGAATAATCTTTGTCTAGCATTTTGATTTCCGCCCGTTCCAATTCCTTTAATCGTGAATTACGTCGCAAGAAGCACAACAATCAACCTTTATCAACCAATTATACCATTAAGTATAAACAAATACAAATTTTACAACCATCGCGCATTCAATTTCGGGTAGTAATGTTCAAAGAGGCTGTAAATATTTAGTTGATCATTAAAATTCGCGTCGTGCGCTTGTCTTCGTGGCGGAAGCTGGCGGAGTGCCAGTATGCCAAACATCTGACCGTTTAGCTCGTAATGAAACATCCATGCCTAATGAATCATTGATTTGACGAATAATAAGTGATTCATCCCCATGGCCTTGTCCCATATTATAGGACCTTTAACGTAGAATTGTAGGAGTTTCGTATCGGTTGAGTTTATTCACATTTTTTATTGGTGAATGTAATGACATTGATGTTTATTTATAGTTGTGGAATAGTGACAGTATATTATTGTATCATATAACTATTAGAGGGGAATTATTTCCATCGTATGTATACATATTTGGTCTTGTTTTTTTATATGTAAATAAATAATAAAATAAAAATAACAAATAAACTTACAAACATTATAGTAACATTGTATCACAACATTGTCTATTAATCGTGTAATTTGAAATATGCCATGATTATGTTCTCTCAAACAGGCGCCTGTACATGAGAGGTTCCTCGTGTTTCTCTCTAGAGAGAAACATTGTAGAGGCGAATTGAGGCCAATAGCGTTTGCGTAGACGGTTTATTGTTAATACGCACTGCGAATTAGAAAATTCAACGAAGAATTGTAGTAAATAAACTTGTTTATATTCCGTTTTACGACTTCTTGTAGTTTTATAGATTATCCTGTTGGAATATAAATGTGTCAAGGTTTTTGTTTGGTTTGTAAGTGTTCCCCTTATAAAAATATGAGCCTTCTGAATGCTGGGTGCGGCACTTCATCTGTACTATTAAATCTATCTATCTGTACTATTGAGTTGAAGTGTTGTAGTACTATTAAGTTGAAGAGTTTGTTTGTTTGTTTGAACGCGCTAATTACTGATAAAAATATGTTAGGACTTGTCTACTTGCTAATTATTATAAGACAATAAATATCATATATGTTCAAATGAAACTGTCGCACAGCAAGACAAAAGGTATTCTCGTTTCATATTTTAGCTTCATTTTATACATTCATGCCATTAAAGTTCTTTGCAGTGCTTTGACCCGAACTATGTTAATACCAAACCTAAAAGTCTTTGCTATCTTATCATTAATCTGCATATATTTTGTTCACATGATAACTTAAAGCCTTTATTCATACTAGAAAAAATATATGATCGTATTATATTGTGTTTTTAATGTGCCACTAATTTTTATTTATTTCCATTCACATTCATTCACATTTATTCAAATTCCTAACTTTCTATTCGATTAATTTCGTTGCGGGATAATGACATATTAGTTTTCCCTGACACTCGCTGAGCTTCACCGCTCGGTGTCTTAAATGCGTGCCACTGCTGATCCTGGCTTACAGGAGTTGTAGTGGTGGGTGTGAGGGCGGGAAATCTAATCTTTATTTAGAAACTAACTTTCATTTTTTTTCCGGGTGGAATATTTTCCTTGAATAAAAAGTAGCGAATAACACTCGGGAGCAATGTAGTTTTCTATTAGTGAAAAAAAAATCGGTTTAGTTGTTCCTGTTATTAGCGCGTTCAAACAAACTCTTCAGCTTTAAGTATATGATAGTTTTAATTGTCCATGAACTTTGTTCGATATGATTTAATTTCATGTTTAACACGTCCTGCCACTGTGTGATTTATCAAAACCAGTTTTGTGAGAGAGATGTTTTGTGTTATAGATCGGAAAGGTGCAACATTGTGACATCACTTGTAATACATATTAAAAAATCTTTTCTAGATAGCAACGCTTACATAAGTATTCAGAAAAAACATGTTTTAAAACTTGTAGATTATTTAAATAAGCTTTATTTGTATACATTTATATCATTACTACACGTGGCAACTGGCAATCTTAATAAAGAAAAACATTCAATATATCTATGTTATTAATATTGGTATGAATACGTATATATTTCTATGTGTGAATGAAATCTTGGAACTATGTATCCGCATCGTCTCACTCATGAGCATAAAGAAACGCGAGTCGTACTACTGTTATTTATTCATATTTCCGTTTACTTGACACATGTAGCATAATGTTATAATATTATGTATGATAATCCTTTGACAAAGGGATTTTTTTATACTACAATGCAATAGTACATTTACTATATTGCATAATGTGCAGCTGATCATCGTTTTTAACTCGTATAAGGTGGTCGTAAACCATCACGCACAAGATATATCGAGACGAAATATTTCATAATAACTATTTCGTTATGTACATTTATTTTGAGAAATACTCATAAAGTTTTTATTTACAAAAATGAGGGTAAGGTCAATACGAATAAAGTGCATTTTTGTACATTACAGGACTCGTTCAACAACGTGAAGCAATGGCTGGAGGAGATCGATCGTTACGCGTGCGACAACGTGAACAAACTGCTTGTGGGCAACAAGTGCGATCTCACCACCAAGAAGGTTGTCGACTACACCACCGCCAATGTGAGTATTCCGGTAGTAAATTAGACGTAGACATGCAAAAAGGATTCAGCCCACAAAATGACACTTTTGAGATAGTGAAGGTTAAAGTTTCAATCGTATTTTTGCTCATTGATATTGTATGGTATATTTTGTTAATAAAAAGTTAATATTAACATATTTTGACTAAGACTAGAACTACTATAGACTAGAACTAATTTCGTATACTCGGCTCATTTTCGACCTGACTGTGGGTTGGATACTTTTTGCATATCTACGTCCAATTATACTGTCAAAGTGTCGACTTACAGGTGACTTTCCTTATGACGGTTGCCAGAATTATTCCGGCCTCTACTAACACCCACATTGTGATTGTGACGACTGCAATTTATTACCCGTTACTCATCAGTATAAGATAGTCTCTTCTAGTTAAATGACTAAATATTCCGTGTATTCTATTTTTAAACTGATTTAATGTTATGATTTGTTACGGGAAAATCTATAAATAATATTGCACAATGAACTAAAACAAACACATTCACACTTGACTAATAAAATATTATTAATTATACGAATATTTCTGACGAATCAAATTATATTGTATACATTTTATACTAAACGCTGAAGCCAATTTTTAAAGTGACAACACTAGTTTCTTAATTTATGTGAATTATTTTGTAGAATAGGTACCATAAAATCAAGAAATTAATATTTTAATTTTCACAAGAGACAAGATGAACGCAATTATTCAGCCTTCTAAAATTAATATTATATTGAAATTTCAGCAATACGCGGAACAGCTGGGCATACCGTTCCTGGAGACGTCCGCGAAGAACTCGACGAACGTTGAGCAAGCGTTCATGACGATGGCGGCGGAGATCAAGACGCGCGTCGGGCCGCCCTCCACCGGCGCCGCGCCCGTCGGCGGGCAGGTCAAGATCGACCAGGGACACCCCATCGACACCGGCAAGTCCTCCTGCTGCTGAATGTGCCGCCTCAGGTCAGATCAACTACCTACCTAATGCAACACTATCAAACAGAATGTACATTTAAAAAAAAAATTCGTTTGTCGATCTGCCCCCATAGACTTGCATTACAAACACGACACGAAGGTGCGTGTCGTTTGGCTATGATGGCTGTGATTGGTCAAGAGAATAACACGTGAGTCACGTGATGGTCTCGACCTATCATAATGAATCGATACGAAATCTTGTTTCGAGTTTTTTAGCACATTCTTAGGGTGCTCGGCGCCTGCTTAAGACTTTTACTACTCATCATAAAAAATCTATTTACACAGTGTCGTTTTGCTACACTTTTTTGTGGATCTAACTTTATTCTAAATGTAAAATATTTACACGTTTCGCCAATGTGCGGGTATTAAGGCGAGTGATGTCCCAAATTATGCATTATTCAATTTAGCCATTTTTGACAGTAAATGTTTTGAGAATTTATTGCATATCTCAGAGTGAGGATTGCTATAATTGTATTGAGCTTGTCATTGGTCGGTCAGTGGCACGAGTTCTTTATAAAATGCAAACCAGTTTGGTGTCTATTTGGATTTGCGTAGTAAGGGCATTGTGTCACAGTTTAATATTATGTTTTTTTACCAGACTTAGGAAGACAAAAACTAAATACAAACAAAGAGTATCTTGTCAAATGATCTCTCTGTACGAACTTGTCGAAATATAATTTATATTTGTTTGCAGTTAATGTTTTCCTTCCTCGAGACATGGCATTTGATCATAATCTAGAGATGTTTATTAAGTTCAGTGTTAAGGAGATTTTGTGACGTTGCAGGCTGGCGGCAACACGCAAGGGAGGTGGGAGTCGCGGACGCCGGCCGCCACACCCGTTACATAAACAAAATGCAATTACCACAAAACTTTCACGATCGCATCATTGTAATTATAAAGTAATTAAATATATTATAATATAGTAGCGTGAGCGTACAACGGCGTCGTCGCATCGCGCGAGCTAACTTCTGTTCAGTTGCTAATGTCCGGTATCGTTTAGTATAGCAAACGAACGTGCAGTGGATGGGTGAATGTTTATATATATTGAATATCGTAGGTTAATTTTGTGCTGTTTCACGTATAAGAGTTACGATGCATATAACTGAAGGCGACACGGACGTGTGCGGTGGTGTGAAGTGAGGCGATCACACTCGCGAGCCGCGAGCCGAGCTGAGATCAGAACACTCGTCGCTGTCCATACGCGTAGGCTAACTTACGTTTCTATTCCAGCTTGTGTTAAATTTTAATTTTCTGATCACTTGAGGTACTAATACTTATGCACTGGGTGTTTATTCGTATATGTATATTTACATTTATCGCGAAGTACCGGGGTTGTGCTATGTTGATGATTTTGTGTTCACATCACAAAATTTTAGATATAGCCCGTTGGCCTTAGATTTAGACAGATAGTTAACATGTAGCGAACATTCAAAAATAAAAGCGGGAACATAGTATTATTTAAAAGACATTTCATATATCAGCGTCACGTTGTGATAATTTGAAATCTTTATAACAGACCGGCGATTCGACTGTTCGCGGTTCGATACGATTTTATTTCGTCCTATTTTTCGTTTAAAGTATTAAGGAATTAGATATACTATATAGCAGACAATTGAATTGTCGGTCTGTGTGTGTACTATAAATTATTTTATTGTATCTATTTACTGGAGTATGTTATTTTTGTACTATCATGCCAGCGTTAAGTTCACTTGAAATCAATCCGCTAACCCCCTAATTCTGTATCGAGGGTTTCTTAGAAATTAAAACAGTATGCTATAGAAAGATGTTTTATTTGAACCACCTGTCCTTTAGTGCTTATCTACGTCTATATAAACTATAAACATTAAAAATAAGCCTATTAATAATACACCTTTTTATACTTCATATTATATTTAATAGTAAAGTAACAGACTGCCTCAGTGACGTAGTTATTGCGATATGACTGCAGTGCTGAGATATTGGGTTCGATTCAGGTCAGGCAGTAACTTTAGATTTTTCTGTGGAGAGCAAAGTAATTGATGAGAAACTCTACTCGGTACGAGCCCGGAGATGGATTTGTGACCGTAATGGCGATAAGGTCGCCACCTATAACATCATGAGACGGAATACACACGGCGAAGTGTGAGTGCACAAGTTGCGCCTCTGCCTACCCCTTCGGAGATAAAAAGCGTGAGTTTCTGTGTGTAATGTAACGGACTTGCATTATAGAACAGAATGGATACCCTGATAACAATATTGCTAGATAAATCAATGTCAACAACAGCATCTCATCATGTACTCGTAGTCATGACACAGTCCATGCAGATTGAGCGGGCACTGCAGGAACTCCGGACACAGCACAGGCAAGCGATCTGAGGAACATAATTTACACTTATAAATCGATAACACTAGTTTTGGCAGAAGATAGTATATAGGTAATGTGATATTTAGCCGGGCCCTTAGTCACTGGTCATACAAAACATATTTTAGTGAGTTACAGACCGTAGTCTATGCATATAATCTTTTCATTTATAAAAGTGTAGTGCAGAGAATCAGCGAGGAGGAAATTTGCAAACGCACAACGTTCAGTGTGCTAATCTCAATAGAGCGTAGGTTCGAACACTTAAATAGGCAATACATTTGTTCTACAGCCGACACTCTTAATAAGTTAAAATATCAAGGACTCTTACCTCGCGAAT
>NW_023594357.1:0-14538 GCF_014839805.1 Manduca sexta
GCAGCGCACGCAACAGAAGCTCTCGAAAGAGATAATTTTTCCCCGTTTTTGCTTAATTTTTCATCGAAACTCCGCTTTATTAGTCATAGCGTGATGTTATATAGTTAATAGTCTTCCTCGATAAATAGGGCATCCAACACTAAAAGAATTTTTAAAGTCGAACTAGTAGTTACTAGGATTAGCACGTTCAAACAAACAAACTCTTCTGCTATGTATAATGGTATATAAGTATAGATTAAGAGCCTAGTTAGATTGCATATTACGCAAAACACAATTATTATTGTAATTGAGGTGTAAACGTTTCGTTGAAGTGTGAATTATAATTAGTATTTAGACAGGTAATAAATTACATAATTTGTCTGTTGGTAATATGTTATTATGTATGTTGTAACTTCTTAATTATTTGTCAGTTTAATTAATACCTGTTTTACTTCTGAAGGAAATCCTTCAAGATCTCTAAATGACTCCGAGATCATTGTATTGAGTATAGTTTCTAAAATATAATTGTTTGTTTCAATTTATGCAGTACGTAAATGAGGAATTACCTAATGCTAAAGGCATTCTCTGCCAGTCAACCCGGTGTGTATTAATATATCCTATATTTAGATAATATGTACATCAAGTACCTGATTTCTGATTTTACCAACAGGTTTTAAGGACTAATAGTCGTAGCCGATGACATTTACATCTCTTGCTTATCAAACTCTTCGACATAGCACTTATATTCAATCAGGTTTTGTTTCGCAAGGAAATTTTTGTCTGAAATTCAGGGAGCACGAGATTTGGGATTAATGTCCAATACGGCGGTGAGGAATAAGAATTTCGAAGCTTTGCGAAGTCTGCCAATCTTACACTAGGCTAACGTGAGCTAAGGCCCTCTCAGTAGTAGGGAGGCATGCTTCCCCATAATTAGGTTGGAATAATTCTAAGTAATTTCTTGGTTCGCTTATTTGTATCACTATATACTAACCTCCGAGATATCTTAAGAATTTTATCTTGTAAAGTCAGAATATTTTTCAAATCTTATATAGAGTAATAATAATCAAAAACTTCTTTGGCAAGGTGTCAGTTACTTTGTAGAGCTAAAAGTTAGGAAACTCGTATTAAATTTAAGATCAAGGTAACGATCGTATAATTACACTTTATTCACAGTGTTTAGTATCAGTTACATCATGTCAGGGGTGGGATGTGACTACTATAGAGGGCATCGGGAGCAGAGGGAAGGGATATCATCCCATACAGAAGACGTTAGCAGAATACAACGGCACGCAGTGTGGCTACTGCAGCCCAGGCTTTGTCATGAACATGTATGGGTGAGTATCTAAATCATAATTGTTTCAAAAAGAGTATGGCTTCATGAAGGTTTTATGGATTCCAAAATGACTATAAATCAAATTAACATAAACCAATAATCTTGAGAATGCATAATAATACCTCTCCGAAAGTTCAAAAAGGTTTTTATGAACACGTATTATATTTTTTTTCCAGGAATAAAATCCTTGTAATAATATATCTTCCAGCACCATGGGTAGATAATACTGATTTCTCATCATCAGACGATTCACCAGTTACCAGCCCCTCGCTAAAACATCCCATTTACTAAAAGAGGATATTAACAAATTTATGTTACAGATTACTGGAATCAAACCACTATAACCTAACTCAATATGAGATAGAAAACTCGTTCGGTAGCAACACTTGCAGGTGTACAGGTCATAGACCGATACTAGATGCATTCAAAACCTTCGCCAAAGATGCACCCAAACCCCATCCTTCCATACCAGACATTGAAGACCTAAAACTCTGTAAGGAAGATTGCAAAGGACTTTGCGGAGAATGTAACAATGCAGATCATTGGTGTTTTATTGACGATAATGAACATGGTGATTCTATAAAAAAAATCGTCCTGAAAGATGGTCATATATGGTACAGAGTTAATGAAGTTGATGATATATTTAGTATTTTGGATATAGAAGGACATGATTGTTACATGCTTGTGAATGGAAATACTGGTAGAGGTATGTGTGTATTTATAGTTTGTGTTGTATGCTGTCATTTGAATATAACTATCACTATATCTCTACATGTTTTCTGGGGCAGTAACTAACTATAAAACGTCCTGCCCCTTTTAGTGCAGGTCAAGAGAACGGAGAACCAGTTGGCTAATTTCTTTTCCTATTTACAAAATTTCTGATGATTTTATTTTCAGGCGTTGCTCCAATCCTAGCCTTCCCAAAAGTTCTCATAGACATCAGGCCTATAGAACAGCTAAAGAAATTTTACGTAGACCAAAACCTTGTAGTGGGTGCGGGTACAACCTTGACTGATCTGATGCAGCTGTTTAAAATAATATCGAAGGAACGCGAGGAGTTCTCTTATTTGCAGAAACTCTACGAGCATCTCGATTTGGTGGCTCATATACCAGTTAGAAACGTAAGAAATTTTGGAAATTATTAAGGACCTCTTTTGGATTATTATCTATTCTTCCGAATGCAGATGAGCTCATCAAAAACGCATCGATGAACAATTTGAATCAGTTTTTCTAGTAACAAAATTTTCAAGGACATTTAAAAACAACATTATGGGTGTCCCCGATGATACTAACGTTATGTACTTATATTTGTTTTGACACTTCGTAATACTAAATAGAGGTCATATTTCATTGAGTATGAGCTTTCAAAACAATATTGCAGTGGTATGCTAAAAAGCGTTAAGTAGAATTTACGTAGCCCCAAATACCTTCTTCACCTCCCCTCATCCTTTACTTTATGTTAAGGTTTCAGCGCATTCATGATTCTAGTAGTGGCTACTTGGAATGAAAATTGATAGGTTCTGAGTTTTATTAGTTTAACATAGAAATAAGTGTTTTGTCATGTTTTTAATGCATGGACATTTTAATTAATGAGAGCTTATCACAACCCAGTGGGTTCTGGTGAACCAGTTTAGTCCTTCTACTTAAAAAACACTTTTTTTCCAGATTGGTACAATCGCTGGAAACTTGATGGTAAAGCACAGAGTATTGACATTCGCCTCTGACATATTCTTACTACTTGAGACCATTGGAGCCACGCTCGTCATAGGTATGTATTACCTTTTACATTGTTCACGCTTACAAACAGGAAGTATATTTAATACCAGAATGGCATTACCTATTTTAAGCCAATGTGTAAATACTAGATGCAAGTATTATTTTCCAGTAAGCAAAACCAATACCGTGGAAGTAACACCAGAACACTTCTTAACATTAGATATGACGGGAAGAGTAATCCTTCAAGTAAAGATTCCACCACTGTCCAACGATTACAAATTCGTTTCATTCAAGGTAATCAATATTTATTATGATTTGCTCTTAAAATATCTATTAAACTAAAAATACATAGTTTTGCAAACATTGATAGTTCAATAGTCGCTATGAAAAAATGTGCTTACTTAACCAAATCAGTATTTCCTATCTTTCTTCAAACTATTAGACATAAGTAAACAAGTATAAATGACATCAATATAGAAATGAAAATCATTTATATTTATCGCTAGCTAACATTTATTGGAAACACCGTATATATTTATACAAATAACTTATATTTTAAATCGCAATAAAAATATTTAAATAATTAACGTATATTGTAATAAATCAAAATAATGAATTATAAATAAATATTTCTAGATAATGCCACGGTCACAAAATGCTCACGCTCAAGTTAACGCAGGATTTCTTTATCAATTCGATCGTAGCAACAATGAAGTTGTTATAGCAGCTCGAATAGTAATTGGTGGATTGTCAGCTCACTTCGTACACGCTAGAAATACAGAGAAATACCTAGTTAATAAGAAAATATTCACTAACGAAGTACTACAAGAAGCCCTGCGTGTATTGGAACGTGAATTAATAGTTGAAGAGATTGCTGCTGAGATGAAACCTGAGTATAGAAAAAAAACGGCTTTAGGATTGTTTTATAAAGTAAGTAAAAAGTACTTATCACAAATTAAAAGTTTTGCTACAAATGCAAATTACGGAGCTTTACACATTATAGAGTTATATTAAAGTAAATTTGGAAAAATACAGCTTTTCATCTAAGCAGCCAATTTCAAACCCTTGTGCTTGATTTACTTGACAAACTGTTCTATTTTTAACTAGAACAACATTTTTCCAAGTGAGGAACGCATGAGCACAGAGAACCGCGTAGACGGGCGCAGGCCATCTATGTTTTTATAATAAACGTAAAGTGTACTAACTGCGTATTTTCCTCCAAGGGCTTATTAACATTAATACCGGAAGAGAGTCTAAACCCTCGGTACATCTCTGGAAAAAGAGACATAAGGAAAACGAGACCAATATCAAAAGGCACGGAGGTGTACGACACTAACCCAGTAATTTGGCCGGTTAATGAGCCAATGCCTAAACAAGATGCCCTGGTACAATGTGCTGGTGAAGCTAAGTATGTTAACGATATGCCAACAGAACCTGCAGAAGTATACTGCGCATTTGTACCGGCTGATATTTGTAGAGGGGAAATTGTAGACATTGACGCTACACCAGCCCTGGTGAGTCATTTTATGATATAAGAAATCTAAGAATTAACACAATATTTTACTGCTTATTACGTTTATCCACTTAATTTTTATAATTTTCATATTACTTGCAAAATATAAATAATTAGCAAAATATTCCTAAGAATCTTTAATCACCACATAAGTCTAATCTTCGACCTTTGCATTTAAATAAGGTTGCTTATATTTATGAGATTATATGAACAGCCAAATTTCTGCACTGCGTTTTTGATTTTAATCATGAAAATTGAAAACGAATAAAACTTCTATACTAACAGAAAATTCCTGGAGTTCTGGCGTTCTTCTCAGCAAAAGACATTCCTGGCCGGAATTCTTTCTTATCCCAAAAAGTTATATCTCAATTGATACCAGAAGAGATATTTGCTGAGAAAGAAATCAAGTACTATGATCAACCCATCGGCCTTATTGTGGCAGAAACGGAAAAACTGGCAAACAGAGCAGCATTGCTTGTACATGTCAAATATACTGTTAATAAAGAAAAGCCAATACTAACTGTAAACGATGCTAGAGAAAGAGATCCGAGTCGAATAAGTCTATACCTTATATTCCCTGCAAGAGACAGGGGTTTGGATGTCCAAAGAGTCATCAAAGGATGTGACACTATATTTTGGCAATACCATTTTACGATGGAAGCTCAGTCTTGCGTCACAAGACCAAGCGAGGATGGACTAGACGTGTTTACTTCAACTCAGTGGACGGATTCAGTACACGTTGGAATTTCGGAGTGTTTGAACTTAGAGCAGAATAAGTAAGCTTGAACATTTATGCGTAAATATCTATTGCTACAAGAGAATTTATATTATCATGTTTGCTTCGGTTTTCAGAATTAATGTTACAGTACCGCGATGCGGTGGAGCCTACGGTTCTAAGATAACTCGTGCGACCCACGTGGCATGCGCCTGCGCACTGGTCACACATCTCACAAGTAGACCCTGTCGCTTCGTCATGAGTATCCAGGCCAACATGAGAGTTATTGGCAAACGGTTTCCTTATACTCGTGAATTTGAGGTAAATGTAATCCTGTAACACACATTGTCCTCACAGCGATGGCACCCTCGATAGACTGGAGTAATACTAGTATTCTAGTTACACTCTGCCTTCTCCTTAAGGAATCAAAGACATGAGTTTATGTGTATGTAAGGTAAATTTTACATTCGTTTTCCAGGTAGGCGTAAACAACTCAGGAGAGATCCAGTATCTGGAGTATCATGGATACCATGACCATGGGCACGTCGCATCGGATTCCGTGACAATATTACTTCCCAGCGGAATCAAGAACTGCTACGACAACAGACGTTGGCAGTACAAGATCTTTAACGTGGTGACTGATACACCTTCAAACACTTTTGCTAGATCTCCTGGTACGTTCTCACATCAGTCTCTCGTTTGGAAAGATTAATAATTGTTCGCATTTGCCTAGTAGTATGCGAACATTATTGTAATTGGAAGAACTTACTGTAATTAGGTTTAATAAGGTTTTTGCAATGTCGCAAGATAATTAGGGATCATGTACTTATAGTAAGGCGAAAGGCTTGTATGGGAATTAATTTGTATCCAAAACTTTTATTTAATCTAGATTAATCGAAATAGTTCTTCAAGTTCTTTTTGCAACTTAGGTTTTTGATATTTTTTTGTTATACTTCCTAGGTACACTGGAGTCTATCGCAATGACAGAATACATGATGGAACAAATCGCTTATGAAATAGATAGAGATCCTACACAGGTTCGCCTTGCAAATTTTGATCGCACATACACTGACGTGTTGGATGTAGTCCAAACGCTACTGAGAGACAGCGAATACGATAAGCGGAGGCAGGAGGTCGATGAGTTCAACAGGCTTAATAGGTGGAAGAAACGAGGGCTAAGGGTAGCTATGATGAACTGGCCAGTAGCCACAGTGCTCGACTATCATGTAATGATGTCAGTGTATCATGGAGATGGCACGGTCGCTGTCAGACATGGCGGTATCGAAGTCGGTCAAGGCATCAACACTAAAGTCGCGCAAGCCATCGCTTATACCCTCAATATATCGGTGAATAAGGTCAGATGCAAACCAGTTGAAGTCAGTGCAATACCTAACAACTTTACCACCGGAGGCAGTCGAACTACACAAACAATCACTTTCGGTGCTATCAAGTGCTGCCAACTACTGCTAGACCGACTGTCTGCTATTAGAGAAACTTTGAACAACCCGACGTGGGAAGTTTTGATAGAGGCTGCCTACCAGCGGGGTATTAACTTGCAAACCAGCTATAGGGTTACTTCGAATGATCAGGAACCGTATAGAGCTGGTGGCGCGGCTGTATCTGAAGTAGAAGTGGATATACTGACTGGCGAAACTGAGATCCGTCGAGTAGATATCGTTGAAGACGTCGGGGTCAGTGTTAACCCGGAACTGGATATAGGACAGGTACATCAAAATTTTAAATGGCTCGTTATTGGCTAGAATATTCTTATTGTGTTTCGCAGTTCCTTGCGGTCTCTAGTAATTTTATGTTCACCTCATCAATCTGTACATCACATACTTTGGAAGTGTAGTTATTGGCAAATTGAGCACAACATTATGTTAGATAGTATGCTAATAACATCTGGAGTTGTATACTGCATTGACATTGTAGACTAGGCAGAGATTCAGTGCATTCCGGCGTTTTTGCCATACCTACTATTGGAATTGAATCTAACAGCTCAAATGATAGGACCTTTTACCTTTTATCCGCAATGTTTTACATCTAGTTTTTCCAGTTGTAAATGTTTGTATAATTAAAGTAAACATCCCTTTCGTAATTCATAATTTTGTTTCCCGCTTTGCTATGGAGGAAAGTGGAATATATTTCCAACTCCTCCCTATCCTTATATTTGATTAATGTCGTTGCGGATTAAGATTAATTAGTTACAGAGACTCGCCGAGCTTCACCGCTCGGTGTCATGAAATGCTTGCCACTGCTTGTGAGAGGGTGGACATAAGTGATAGTATATTTCATAGTCCAAAATGATGATTTTGGATAAAAAGATCTAGCTTTCTTCACAAAGATGTAAATAGAACCCTGTATACACCAAAAATAAAAGAATTACTGCAATATCGTGTTTCTTTCACAAGATCATAATAAGTTTTCTTCTATGTACATTTTATCAGTCAGTAAAAATTACAACAAGTTTTTTCTTCCAAATAATTATTGTGAATTGGATAGATTGAAGGAGCCTTCATGTTCGGAGTGGGATATTGGACCACAGAGGAAATAAAATATGACGAAAAGACTGGAGAACTCCTCAGCGACCGCACTTGGCATTACAAATTACCTCTAGCTAAGGACATACCCATCGACTTCCGAATACAACTAAGGAGAAATTCTTACAACCCTTTAGGAACATTGGGATCTAAAGGTACTTTCCTTTTTGAGGTATTTTTAATCCGCGGTCCATCGGACTGCATATTTTTGCTGAAGCGTGCAATCCGGTGCAGTGGTTATATATTAATAAAAAGAAATATATATACTTAAATAGCCTAAAGTTTTCTTTAAACGCGATAATCCGTAAAACTTCTGATTCTGCAATCTCTTTGCGATGCGATAAAATAACTTCTTATAAAAACAATTCAATCAAATATAAATCATATTGAATTATGACAGAAAATAAAACCTGTTTTAATAAACATTACCCTTGAGATAATTTTAGCCTCCTCCAATCCCATTGACATTCCATTAGTACACTTGACTTGAATATTTTTTTAGCTGTATCTGAACCTCCCACGTGTTTGGCAGTCAGCGTTCCATTTGCAATAAGAGAAGCCATTGTCTCTTCACGCGAAGAGAGTGGTTACCCGAGAAACAAGTGGTTTAATATAGGTAAGATACCGTTTACAATTATGTTGGATGATACACCTTCCTACCCAATTCTCGATTGGCTGTGTTGTTTAATAGCAGCGTATACATAGACTGGAGAAACTTACAGACAATTCTCAAACCGAGCAAAATTTTTTGAGGTTTTCAAATAGGATTGAACCTCCACAGAAGAGGCGGGATTGACTTCATGCAAGCTGTCCGTTGTAAACCAGGTCCAATTGTTTTGTTGCATCCTTTAAAAAATATCGATTAACATTACAATGTCATAAAGATAGGATTATAATAAAGTTTGGTAGAATGATCATTTTAAATCGTAAATGTGTCATCACGCCCGTCATGGTCTACTCCCTGGTCTGCCCAAATCAGGGCAAACAGATTCTTATTAGCAAAGCCCTGAACAAACCGAAAACAGTGTGAAAATACCTCACAAACTCCAAAAGTAATAGAGATTAAAATTGCAAATCTCTGCATCCATCGGTAACGAACGGTATTATACCTTGTCTCTAGTATTCAGAGCTTATTTTTAGTATAGAGACTTTATCTGAATATTAGGGTAAGAACAGCGTAGTTAAAACGTAACAACGAATACTTGATGTTGACGGATAATGTCGTACTACGCTGTGACTAAATTCAGCAGGCACTTAACCAACCCAAAAAATAGCGTAAACCCAAACCTTTTATTTCTCTATTTTCAGATGGTCCGTACACATTGGAACCGATTGTGATCAAATCCGACGTCCACCTTGAAGAATTTTTATTTTATTAGCAAAATCGCCTTACATACGTTTGTAGTTTTAAATATATTTATATGCCCTATACCAGAAATGTAATCTATTCGTAATTGATTGCTAATGTCTTTGGAGTAATGCCAAAACTTATTTCACTCTATAGTGTAACTACATAACAATTGTAACTACGTTGATATATATTCCATAGGTATTTACGGTTAATTCGGCTGGACTGTGTTAAGTATTAATAAAAGAATCATGACGCATATTATGGTTAATAATATTATTTATATTTGTGGTTGTCTTAGAGGCTGTTAAGCATTAAGGTAGCGATTTGTTTACATTTTTGGTTTATTCGGTCACTGCTCTTTATAGTGTTTAGTTCCACTATATAACTAATATTGTTATTCTTATAGGTATGTCAATATCATATAATGTATATTATTAAGACCCCAAATAAATGGTGATTGGAAATCAATATGTTTTATATTGAATATTGTTGATTTTTCAATTATTATCAGAGGAAATTTATTCATAGGTTAAAGACAAGATAAATAAATCCATGTAAATAAAATACTTCATTTGTTATTTTAATATTAACTGATTTATTAATCATCAAATTAAATAAATTATTTGTAAATCTTTTTGTACTTATTCCTGACGTAACTTATGCGCCGTAAAGGTATGGAACGAAGACTCAAAACCGTTTGCTTGATAAATGGCCTTAATAAGCCCAGTAATGTACACAATACTATTCTTGGGAGTTGTCTACTACTTAGAGGGTTTAGGCCTTAGTCCACCACGCTCGCCTAGTGTGGGCAGACTTCACTCATCTTCGAAATTCTTTTACAGAATTTCTCAGGTATGCAGGTTTCCTCACGATGTTTTCATTCACTGTTAAAGCAAGAGATAATTCACAAAGACGCACACAATACACACGTAATTTTAGAAAAGTTAGAGTGTGTGCCCATGGGTTCTGATCAATTCGTTCCATACTCATCCGTCTCAGCAATTCGTTCCATACTCAACTAGACTATCGTCGCTTTTTAAGAGATGTTTCACTTAGTACTTTTTTATTAAAAATATTTTATGTCAAATCTGATTATTTTATTGATCTAGTCACTGAAGAATAGCTTGAATCGTGAGATTTTGGTCAGCGAACTAAAAACAGTGCATTTTAATGTACGGAAAAATGACCTTATTACACCTTATGATAGTGGACTAGGGTTCAGAGAGAGTTGACTTACGAAAGATGGTAACTAATCGCCAGTTAACACAAACAGAACAGGGGCCTTATTCTCTATCCCGCACGTTATTTTGACAGTGCGTAACAAGCACGTAACACAACGCATCATGTTTAGGACTATAGAAATTTGGCTTACAGAATACCATTCCACGCACATTTCTCGAAGATAACATGACACGGCCGCGTTACGCGTTTACACTATCATACAGAATAAGGGCTCAGAAAACGGCTATTACACTATCTGTACGGTGGTTGATATTTGGATGAAACACGGGTCCATAGCGTTGTAAAGTGATATTTGCATCTGTAAAAAGATGTTTTATGTTACATTGTTCAGCGAGGAATAATTGCATAAGAAAACTACTTCAGTCTACTGACCTAACCACAAGTTAAAAGGAAAACCTTGAATGTAGTTTATATCTCTTTTAATTTTCACACGAATGAATATCAGCTGTTGAGTGATGACTATGGCCCATGAACACTTAAGTACTAAACAGGAATCAGAAGTTTGTCGCTGAAGTTAAATGGAACTAAAAAGATTGAAGTTTTCGGTTATTTAAGCATTAACTCTACAGCTTATGGTGAATAAAGAGTGCCTTCTTCTTTAACCGAATTTATCCTTCCCAGGGCCTCAAATTATCTGCATACCAAAGATCGAAAACTGTTGGGTAGTGTGTAAGTCAATCGCGTTCCGACAGTCAGATGCGGCGGCGGACTTTGTTTTATAATAAATTATTTAGAACTTTTTAAGAGGAACCATTTTGAAGTTTGTTAGTAACTTTAAAAGGAAAAATGTAAACCGTTTTTGCGACATTTTTCATTGATGCTCCGCTCCTATCGGTCATAGCGTGATGTTATATAGTCTATAGCCCTCTTAAACGGCCTTTCCAACACTATACGAGTTTTGCAATTAGAAAAAGTAGTTCCTCCTCGACAAACAGGCTATCCAACACTAAAATATTTTTTCAATTCGAACCAGTAAGTAGTTCTTGTGATTAGCGCGTTCAAACAAACAAACCCCAGCTTTATATAATAGTATAGATACATATACGAATAAAAATTACTTCCGAATGCATCCAAGGTTAGGCACACTACAATATTTGTTCTATAAATACAATTTACTACTGTTTATGGTGGTCGTATCGTACTTCCAATAGAATGACGAGACGAGCATCAGGAGACATGCTCGTCTCGTCTCGAAATAAAATGCGTGCCACGCAAAGCGTCTTCGGTTTTGATCCGGGTAAAGGATATTGGATTTTCTCCTATCAACTCGGAATCTAGAATATGTCTGACACTAGATTCACTCTTGATTACGTCAACGGAATACATATGGCGGGAATGAGTGCATTCATGAAAACAAAAAGTTTTTTTCTAATAATACTTGTATATACTCAGATATTTATAAAAAAATGTGTTATAAGGAAAATGGTTTTATAAATAAATACTTAGTAAGTATTTAGTTAATTATTTTATAACTGTTTATAAGGTAAACATGGTTGGCAATAGACCTTAAAACCGTAGACATTACGGATTAAAATTATAATTACATTTTATGGTAAATTAATTAATTTATATTATTGTATTAAGAAGTTATTATGAAGTAGGTAATAGTAACAAATGTACTGACCGAATTAAATATAAATGTTTAAGAATTGTAGACTCTGGATTTCTTTTTTTCCCGCCATAAGAAAAAATTGCTGTCGCGTTATACCGGTAACTGTTGTGTGGGGCTGCAACAAACGAATGTGAATTTGCGAAAAATAATGTATGCTTACCAAATAAATATTAAAAACATTTACAAACGACAATAATTAGTGGTCATATTACTAGGGGATGTAAATTATGATTAATTATGTTTAAAAATAATGATGCTACTTACCCACATAATTTCGAAATCTGTACTTCAACGCAATCATTTGTCACTTCAGATCCTATGAAAATCACTTAGCACTTTTAAGTTCCATTCTTTTCTTGAGAGACCAACAACATGGCTTGTGTTAGAATATTCTTCTGATATAAACTCGTTATAATATGCATGGAAGTGGTCACTTAAATCCCTAAAACTTCAACTTGTCTAATGAAAATTTTCAAATAACAATAATGCACCGCTTATCGTAGGTATGACCCCTAAAATTGATAAGCCAATCAAAAGTAATCAACTGCAAAATTAATTAATAAAATGAAGCACTGCAGCGCTCGTGTCTCCGCAGTCGCCAGTACAAGGCCATGGGCGTTCATCAGCAGACGCCAGCGGCCAGACGGATGTAGGAAACGCCACAGCGCTAGTTGATCACGGAACGCCGCGCCAAATACGCCCGTCTAACACAAAATAAAAATAAAACGAAATCGAAATTCAAATATTTTATTTTTATAAAGTGCCAGTGAGTTAATAACAGACGTTATTTTGTGAATAAAAATAATTATTAGTATTGTTTATATAAAACAATCATACAATTCAAGGTGAACTTTGTAATGATGGTGCAAAAAATGAAAACGCATGTGTCGAATTTACCCGATGTTTACTATTTTATGAATTGATATAAACACGATAACGAACATTCTGGTCGTACGTTTTGACTAAAAATAAACGTACAAACTACAATGCATCAATTTGATATAATTAAACCGTATGTAAATAGATCAGTGACCGAATGAGTGAACACTGGGAACGAATGGATACTCAAATGAACACTTGTACAAACATTAGGACGTGTTTATATTTTTAAATACTTACATTAGTTGTTGTTCAAAGTTTAAAATCGTGATTTCGTGAAAGAGTGAATTCTTTTTAAATATTTCAAATGCAGCAAATAAAATGGTTTATTAGAAGTGTTTTATTTTTTCGTGGAAATCAGCGACCTAAATACCAAAGTTATTTTCAAAAACCGCTTCGTTCGTGTAATATAAATGAGAAGGTATGTCGTGTACGTCTGTAATGAATGGCCAATTAAGATAAAAATCTAGTCTGCCCTTGAACGAATACTTTTTCTACAGAACATAATATTGACAATGCATACATAAATACATTGTTTACTATGTCGTGGGAAAAAATAACGAATTTGTTATGTTGGTATATTAGAATAATATTTTTTTTAAGGTTGGTATAGAGAACTTTATTGTATATATTGAAAGTATTAATTTTCATATTTTTTAAATTAGCTAGCCATTATTTCGAATTAATAATTGAATTCCATTGTTTTAAGAGCCTTGCCCTAAGAAGATTATTAAATTCAACTAATTATGATGATAATAATATTTTTCCCAAAGACAATTTGCAGTAATATTATTGGCTCTACAAAAACAAAATATATTGTATAAGACATTTCTATACATTTTTTTGCTATATAATTTGTCAACTTATCGACTGTTTTATCTTTTTCTATGTGAGTTTTCCTCGCACTGACTTGCATGACATTCTTAGGTTTTTGGGTCAATTCTTCCAACGGGGGTTATTATAGATAACAGACCTAGCCGGGACACAGCACAATAGGGTATTTGACTTCTTTTTGTAACTTTTATAAAATTTGTACGTCATATAAATTCTAAATCTGAAGAAATCATTGAAATCTGGTGAAGAATCTACAAGTTATAAGCCATTGAAATTTGGCAGTGGAGTGAGTGAAAAAAACAGAAAAGAGGGAATACTAACATGTGACATCAGCGGACATTACGATGCGTGCGAAAGAAAGAAATAGAGCGATATCCCCACTCCACGACCACTACTGCACGTAGCAATATTTGAATTTTGAATTATTGCTTCATTTCTTATCGAATTTTAATGCTGTTTTCAAATAGGATTTTTATTTTGTACTAATTGCTGTTACATACAAAAAATGCACGAAATCATAATCAAACACTTTATTCGCAGACAATATCAGCCCACAGAATTAGTTTAATAAAGCCACTTCAGGCCAACCTTTTCAGAATGCATGGAGTATTGATAAGGTGATAATGCGAGTAGTAAATAGACCTATATATATCAGTCCGTTAAATTGAATTGATAAGGGATATCTAGAAAGGTACTAGCTTTGGTTGACCTATCTGAATATCAGTGGCGGTCTTAACCAGGCCACGAGGTTCAGGGCTTTGGATATTTTCGAGTTCTTTTTGTGCCTCTTGTCAGCGCGAAGACCCGGGCGGGAGCGTAAAAAA
>NW_023594358.1:0-14531 GCF_014839805.1 Manduca sexta
AAAACCAACTCCGCGCGGACGAGTCTAGGGCTAAATTTTATAAAATATAGATCAAGTAGTGTGCCAAAATCTACATAAATTTTCTAAATGAAAAATCGATATTTAGGCCTGTGACTTATCGCGCCGGTGACCCCTTTACACCTATTGTAGGTTCCTCAGTCACCCAGATTCCGCAGGGATGGCACTTAAGGAAACATCAAAATATCGCTATGGAAAATATCCCTATAACATGACAGATTCATTGGTGTATATGTAAATATGAGGACTTTCTTGCAGCAAACATTGTAATTTGTATCATCCACCTGTTTCAAATTTTGTTTTAATAATGAAAAACTTTTTCTTTTTTAATATTAGTTGGTAGGTCCTTCTATAGAAGTTAGTCAATATAAGTACTACATTGTTTAATTAGCCACCATACATTAAGTTTCTGTTTAGAGTTCAGTCACGCCATGATTACTGCGAAACATAGTCAATATTCATCAATCCATTTATGTCTCAATATACCCATTAAAATGTTTACCTAAAAAGATATGTTTTTTTAATTAATTTTCAAAAATATATTTGGTACCAAAAATTATTTATCTTCAACCACACGTAGGTTACCAAACTCGTAAGCAATCCGCCACTGTTAAAGTAAATTTGATACCTCGCATTTCTTTTCTAACTTAACAATAATTCTTACACAAAAAACTTATTCGCGTGAACCCTGCCCGCGGAAAGTTCCGTATATCGGTCATCTTTTGTTGTACACGCCTTTGTTGCTCCACTTGTATGGGTTACCGTTATTTTTTTGATATATTGTTCACAATGGCAAACACGTGTCATTTGGAGGTCATTTACTTTTTGACTTTTATTTCGACAATTTTATGTTTACTATTAGACTAAAGGGTTATGATTTCGATTCCGAAGACTTCAAGTATGATTTTTTCTTATCCAATAAAAACTATAGGTAGATATATTAATAGCGTTTGTATACTACAACTTTCTGTTAGCACAAAAATTTACAAATCCTTAGCAATTGTTAAGTGGTTTCAGATATTATCGCGTTCCGAATTATCGTCACCAGCAACACTCCACTGCTCAACATTGAGTTTCAAAGCGTCCTAACTGAACTCAAAGTGGGCTGCATTGCAAATCATATACTAATTCAAAATATAATAATACCAGTCCTGTATTAGATATTCTCCATTGGGTACGAACCTTCTCTACTACAATTATGCCTTTGTCCACCACGCTATTTAGTGCAGCACACATATCTTAAAAATGCTTTTGTTTGTACACTTAGGTATGCTTATGAAGAAGTTTAATAATATTTTCACCATTAAAACGAGGGATACTTGTCAAAGATCCATCCATATATTTACGAAACAAAATAATTAATTGTCCGCCATATTTATTACATACATTGAATCAGAGACGCGTTCTCACAATCTTGTTCTTAGCGAGAGGGCTCAGGGAAAGTTGAAGTGGCTCTCAGCCGTGAGACCTCTTCAAATTTATCCATGAAATTTGAACACCATACAGCGTTTCCTGATCGTAGTTTTATTTTTGGGTGTTGCGATCCTGCAGATTATAATTGATACTTGGTTATATGGAGTAGGAAAGGTGGTGAAAAATTGCAATTTTTTTTTGTTTGTTGGTATATGTTAGGAAGTTTGGTTTTAAAGTGGTAAATCCATGTTACATGAGTGAATGTACCCGATAGCTTAATATAACTGACCAATGTCTTACAATAAATTGACGTAAAATTTGGCTTGCTGATGCACTTCGTATGGTAAGAAAATTCGTCTTTCCACAATACCTCCTCTTCTTCAATAGTTAAAGTAAATATAGTTTTTTCTAATTTCAAATTGGACGGTAGTTCTTCTACGTTGTTTTATGTCTCTGGTGCAACAATTAATAATCTGCACAATACTCTAATATCAATAGAAACACTAGAATATTGTCATACCTCAAATTGATCAAAAAATATTTTAATTTAGTTAAAATCTTCAATAAACCCAAAAAGTCATTTCTTAATACCCTTGTACGTTGATAAACGATTGAAAAACATCAAGGGTCTATACAAAGCGTTAGAAAGTACCACACACTTGATCTTGTTGAATATTTACGTCAGCATTTTAGTACAGGACAATGAACTTTGGAAAAATGTAAACTGTCACAACGTTTATACCATTAAATATTGTTATTTTAAAATCTTTCTGTCTAAATATGTTGCTAATCATAAATTAAAATGATTGTGTTGTTTGTTAAGCTGTTTTGTCTGGAAAATTCTATAATGGTCCTTAGAAATGCGTAATGATCACTTTAAAAGTGGAATTATTAAACTCATTCAATTAAATCATTGTCAAATTAATGTGAGTCTTACTAAGACTATGCACATTTTCTTAAACATTAATATAAAAATAAATAGTATATTTTATGTTACTATTTCTTTTATGATTCATGTATCACCGTGATCTTGAATTAAGTACTGAACCATGTTTAATATTGCAATCTACCTAAAATTCGCTAGCTGTATTCACATCAAATAGATGACAATTATTGTAAAAGTAGTTTTAAGATTTATATTTTTATTATGTAACTTGTAAAATTGTGCATCAGTTTTATGAATCAAAAAAATAAATAATTATTTATGCTCGTAAATGCGATAGCTAGCCTCAGTAATATTTATGCACAGATCTGTATACATAGGTAACAAGATCTATTTGTATACGCTGTCTTGACGTTTAATCAATAAAAACAGATGCTTCAACTGAATGCAATATTTCAATAATTCTATACACGCACGACTCGCTGCAAGTCCTGAAAGCATGAAAAATTGCAGAAGTTTACCATTACTGTTTACTCGGTAAAAATTGCTCGCGGTAAATAACTTTGGCAATTCTTGCTAATCTAAACCCCATTTAAAACCTTTAATTAATTTGTAAAACTACTGTCAAAAACAATTCACAACCCGTTTACGCGTGGATTCGTGTTATGTTTAACGTATACGTTTAAGTTACACACACGTTATCCGGAAAAGGGGTTCTGAAACAAAACATATTTAAATAACTCTGACTAAACACGAAACTATAACCTTGAATTCAAACAAACGGGTAACAATGAACGTTTTCGTAAGTTAAATGAAATGTTTGCTTTGTGATTTTATTAAAGGGCATATATTTTGAATAAACTGGGAATTATAATACTAGGTTTTGCTCGTGGCTCCTTCTGTGTAAAGCCTATACATTGTAACACAGGTTCTCTTAGCATAGGTATCATTAGTTCATATTCTTAATGTGACAAATGTAATTTAAAAAAAAATGCAATGTACAACTCTGTAACATTTGTACTCCAACACAGTTTTGTAATATTAAACATTTGTCTGTTTTAATACAAAGGCATTTATTTACTTATTTACTGTATAAAGAGTGTGGGACTCAGGTCATTCGGGAATTGTCCCTAAGTGGCGTGAATAGCTTCCTTTTAACAAATGTTCAGAATCAGAGCAAAAGTATCAGAGATTGCAAAAAATATACATAAAAATCTATAACATGAGTAACAAACCACTAGTGCGTTTCTTAAAATATTTTTATCATCATAGCCTATCTATTTTGCCTTCAAATACATTTGCTAATCGTTCTACAAAATACTACCAAATAGATTTAGAAACATTCGAAGCCAAGTTTCCTGTAATGGCATTAGATTTAATCCAAATTAATTAATGTTATTTAGAATATCATTGAATCCTAAGGCAATCATTGCCTAAAGCGTATATTGTATCAATTAGGCAATTAAAACTAATTACTAACCCGATATCTAATCATTAGGTAAATGTTTAATTAGCTGTAGATTACGCTAGTCTGCACTGATTATGGATGTATAAAATTACTCGCACGATCGAGAACTTACTAGCAAGTTGCAATTGCGATTCTTTTCAGTAGCTTTGAATTAATTGATTTTGCTGGTAGGATATATTTTATATCCGCTCGGATAGCGATCAACGTATAAAAGGTGTTAAAACGCGCCATAGTGGCTCACGTAAGAGTGTCGCGTTCCGGCTACAGCCTGTGTGTATCTGGTTACAATAGGCCGGCATAATTGTGTCGAGGGGTAATCATCTCTCGTCGACATTCTATTGGACCCCACTTCACTTACCATCAGCTGCAGTGTGATGATTTTGCCCGTATAAAAAAAAGAAAGAAAATGTGAGTCTAAACATTGCATAACACTCGCTGATGATTACGTCACGTCCAACATTTCCAGAATTTTCTATACTATTTGTAATCCGCAAATGTATAAAATTTAAAGTAAGAGGTCCAAGGCATCCTTTCACAATAAACTCGTGACGAAGGCGCGACCCCGACACTCGGCCATTTTGTCATCCTGTAATCCCTTTAAAATGGCGGCTAACACGTCACATTCAACCTACAAGTGTTAAAAGATTTCACTCCATTTCGTAAGTGGATTTCTGTAAGCTTTTAGTAAAAATGTTCTCAAATAGGAACCTAATTTAGTTAGACACTTTGATATATTGGGTATGATTGTCATTTTGTGGATTAAGTAGTCTTATTTTTGGGAGAAGAGGCCTATTCTAAAAGTCTTAAAATATGCGCCAAAATATATAGCTAAAACAAATATTTGTCAATTACGAAAGCAATTTAAATGGATCGATCAGAAATTATTCAAACCACCACTGATGCAAATTCAAGTATTGTTGTGGAAGTATTAAAAAATAGTTGTATTTTTACGTAAGACACATTTTAATCTAGCTATTATAGTTTTAAATATTTTTTTCACTTGGAAAACCGCGTTATCGCTACAACCACTTGGAGTATTAGCATCTGCCAAGCGAGCCTTGGGCCGGGTCCCTAACCCCTGTATACCCTACACCGGCATACCAACCAAAACCTCCTGAGGCCTTCTTCGGCGCATACGGGACTGCCCCGGCTATCTTGTTGCACTAAGATAGCTGCTTGGAACCTTCCCTGATAGCTTTAACAATGCGATAAAATACTTTGTTACATAAAACACTTTGGATGGTCTATAATAATTATTTTAATTTTGACCGACATGCGCGTGCCTTAGTACATTCTATACAAGGTCAAGATATAATCCTCGGTACACCGGGGTCACTCCGAGAGGCCTGTGGAGGAACCAGGAAGATCCTGCGCTTTGCAGGATGCAGAAGTTGGGCTGGCTAGACTCATAGTCGGCATCCCACACACAACGGCCCAATCTACTAAGTGCGGAAAAAGAAGTTATAACTTCAAAAAAATTTCGACCAGAATCAGTACGTTTTACCAACATAACAAACACAATTTAGCGGCGTGAATTTCACAAGTGAAATTCGTCTTTATTACCACCAATCGGAGAAGGACTACTAATCATTGTCGAGAGGCGGCCTCGGCGACATATTACCTCATTTGTTACAACTAAATGAGACGTTTGATAAAGTTTTTTAATTAAATTCCGTCTAATTGGGTAAAGTATATATTTTCCATGGTATGTATGTAAATGTATGTATGTATGTATGTATTGCAAGTCACTATCTTATACAATACATCTCTGAATATAAATATTTATGATACTTATAGGAGAGCTAAGTATATACTTACCCCTTTATTCATAAACATTATTTATCTAAGAACGGAGCATTGTTGTGATAACAAGTCTATTTCTGAGTGCTGACCGCATAGCAGCCTTTGCAGTGCATAGACATAGGGCCGTCGTGATTGCCTAATATTGGGATACAACTTTAATCTAGTTGGCTATCAGATAAACAAAGATAAAAAACAACAAACTCTCAGATAAACAAAACTGAGAAACATTTAGCATTTACTAACCTGTTCCTTTTGAATCGGTATAAAATATCATTACATTATCTATAATATCATTGAAAGTATTGGAATCACAATGTCAGTATACGTTTTCCCATTTTACTCTCAGAACATCAGCTTAAATGATCTCCCCTCACAAAAGTACAGTTCCAACCCAAGTCGATCAAGTTAAACAAGAATTCGTATAAATCGGTTCCATGATTAACGTTCCAAACCCACGTCCTAATCCAAAACGAAATTCAAACCTCGATTAATCTTAAATCCTCACTGGTGATTTATTCGGCCCTAGAAATGTATTCTGTCTAGATTTTCCAGCAGAAATGCTAAGACATTTCAAGATCTGTTTTCATTAAGGAAATGAAGTTTAATGCGTTCTGGATGATTAAATGAACTTAATTAGATTTTCCTTTCTAGATTTAGCTTGTAAATAAGACTTTCAGTTGAAGAACATTATGAAAGTTCAAAGCTTTCAGTTGAATCTGGTTTGTGTTACTTGTGTATATGAAGGTATTTCTAGTTGTTACCGCGTTTATTTTGTATCTAAATGGATAGTAATACGCAGAATCGACAACAACAACAACTTAGAATTTCTCAGTAAATTATTTGGGCCATTTCCAACCTTATCCCATTCTAAATTTAAATCCCACCGAGACCATCCAGACAACTTATCCCACTTCACAAACAATGCAAAGTCAAAACAAACTACAAAGAAAACCATAACATGACCCGTACAAAATTAGTCGACTCCATGAAAATTCATGAAGGCTTACAGTGTTCGTTTTCATGCATAAAGTAATTAATTTAATGTATTACGCGAAGCATGAAACTAAACCCGCGGGACTGTTCGCTATCAATGGTTAATGTATGTAAGGGCATATTTGCAATTGAAAAACGCGACGTAAAAAAAGTCGCTGCGTTTTCCAGACTATTTTCCTATTAGTGCCTTGGTGGCGTAGCTATTACTGTACGACGTTGATGTCTTAGGTTCGATTCCCGAGTTAAGCAAAGTGATATTGTATTTTTCTACCCAGTATCAATAGTGAAGGAATAGAGACTGTGAATTGCGTACACACTTGTGCACTATAATATCTCCCCCGTACCAGGTTGATCTCCGCTGTAATTGGTCGTGACCAAAATTCGGTCAAGAGAGATGTATTCATTCAAATAGCTGTAACTATGAACACGAGTTTACCCGATCATTTTACTAAAACCACGGGTAAAACATGGACGTAATCATTTTCAAACAACTCAAAGCCACAAATAGTTCGGTTAATGACAACTATCTCGATTATAGATATTATATATACTCACGCCTTTTATACCTGAAAGGCTAGGCAGAAGCGCAAGTGCATGTTTTCCGCCGTATTCTGTCCCATTATGTGATATGGGACGAGCCTAACGCCTTATCATTCACAAATACTAGAGTACGGGCTGATACTAAGAACAAAATCCCGTACAGGTTGCCCGACCCGGAACTCCAACCTCAGACCTCAGTCGGGTCGTACTGCGAAGTAATATAACTACACCGCCAAAATAATCCAAATTTTAAGACCCTCGAAAATCCATAATGGTAATAACAAACTAATACTCAGAAAAATATTTTCATTCCAACCGAGTTATCAAAAATAAAAGAAAAGCCGCTGATATAGCCATGAACGTAAGATTCACAAAAACAAAAACAACGTCCAGAAACATTTATGCATTCATATAATAAATAAAACAATATCAGCCTTGTATTATATCTGTCCCACTGGGTACGGGCCTCCTCTACTACTGGGAGGGTTTAGCCTCAGTCCACCACCCTGGCCTAGTGCGGGTTGGTAAACTTCACATACCCTCGAAATTATTATGGGAAACTTCTCAGATATGCAGGTCACCTCTCGATGTTTTCTTAACAGTTACAAAAAAGCGATATTTCACAAAGAATACACACATAGCTTTAGAGAAGTCAGAAGTGTGTACCCTTGGGTTTCAAACCTGCGGACATGTGTCTCGGCAGTCTGTTTCATTCCCAATTAGGGTATCTCCCGCTTCAAGAAGACAGTTATTGTATGTAAATATTTAACTTCGGAATGTAGGTCAATTTTGTGGACATTCTTATGGATCGAATGGGCTAGTGCAAATATGTCTAGTGGGTGGATGAAACGTATGTCTACTCTCTATGTTAAGTAGGATATGGTCTTTCTTTTTACCAAATGTCAGTCAAGTTAGAAATATTCAAACATTTGTACAAGCTTTTACAATTGTATAAGTAAGATCTCTCTGTACAAAATCAGTTTTAGATTTATGCAAATCTGCTGAATTGCGAAAACGATGCGTAAACAGCGCACCGGGGTTTTTTTATTTATCAGACCATTACTTTATACCTTTCACTATACATACTTGAAAAAAGTGTCTCCATAATTGTTTTCTAAGTCATAGATTTATTAAAAAATCTAGGCTACCTTGTAATGATCGGAGGACATGCGACGACCCAATTCCGTATTTGTTTCTTATTCTTCCTTCTAGAATAACCTAGAAAATATATTCCATTTACAAATGCGAGTACCAAATATTTTCATATATCAAAAGATGCGCAAATGGAAATGTTGATCATCTTGGTAAATGGTCAACCCTGCCCATGTAAAAGTATTTTAGGTTGACAACTTTAAAAGAAGTGGCAATAGGGAGAATTTATTTTACCACTCCAGACTTAGTATTTGACACTTAATAAATAAACGAAAAGCTTCTACTTTACAAACTATCTTGAAGTAGTTTACGACTAAAAGATTATAAATGAGGCAAACATTTAAAAAGATCTTGAAATGACAAATTGCCGTCCATATTTCACGGCTCAAAAGAGCAAGAGGCAAATTAGGGGTGTTTGGAGGGAATTTTTAAGCATTACCGTCGATAACAGCACCCTCGTCACGTTGACGTCGAGCTAATGACGCGAACGTTTTATTTTACTATGCTTTATCCGGGACTATTGTGAAATATACTGTATGGGTATGGGATCAGGGTCTCATTTTGTACAAGTTATAAATAACACCAATAGCACATTATACGATATTGTATTCCTTTCTTAATTTATATAAGTCCTACGTACATTTCCAATATATAGAACAGAATGTCTACGGAAGAACTAAGAGCAAAATCTTAATCACTAACCTTTCCAAAATTGAACGAAAATCAAACAGTTAATCAGTAACCATGATTCCCTTAATCGAATATACCAGAAGACACAATGATACGCCCAGGACGGAACGAGACCTCATTCCCGTCAAAAAGCGACACGCTGCCAAATTACAAAGGTTTTACACGTTATTGACGTAGTGTATTAGACTTTTTCCTTGCCAACCCTTCGATTGGGGTCAACGTTCTAAGTGTTAAGTGGAAAATAACTAGCTTAAGCCAATATATTGAACAGAATTGGGTCTAAGGCCTGGTTCTGTCAAATTAATCAATGATTCTGAGAAAGTACATTTAGTAACGTCATTCGCGTGTCAACATTTTTTTAATACTTTTGTACCCGCAGTTGCATCTACTTGAGTTCTTTGATATAGTAGTCCTACTAGGCACTTATTTCTAACAAATATTAATGTGTTTCCAGAATGATCAGATTTAATGATAAACTTCAAACAACTCGACATCAAGAAAAATTTTCGCTTTAATATTAACAGCAATGTTACAGTGGCTAGAATTCAAAAGTGTCTATCATGTTTATCATCCCACAGGAGAAGTATTATTCAATATTATATTATTTGGTTAGGATACTTAAAATCAAGTTAAATAATGGCGGCATTAGTCGTATAAAACCTGATGGCTCCACAAATCCCATTCGCAACGTCAAAACTAAACCACCTCTGTTGTTCCAGTGGCTTGCTCTACGGTGACTGTGACGAAGTGTCAGGCGGCTCTGAGGACCCTACAAAAGCGTTTCCGTTCTTTTAAACCGACATGCCTCTGTCGAGAACCGAACGTTGATCCCGAGTGTAACTCCTTCCGCGACTTCTTGTTTGACCATCCCTGCGTCTTCGTCATGAAGAAGGGTAAGTGATTCCATCACATTACTTCTTGCGAAATATTCCTTTAAGAAGGCGGGTTTCGGAGACTAGGGCCATAGTAAAAATATTAAATCTGAATCGTATGTCCGTTGACAAAAGTCCTTTTTCCTTCGATTTTTATAATTCAATGACAAAACGATCAAGTTGTACTAATAATAACCTCCCAGAAACAGTAGCAATATAAAATTAAGTTACACTACTTTAGTTTTACTTACCACCAGTAAGCAGAGCAAGTTTAAAATACTCTGATGACCACGCTTAGTTAATCCAACATATTGCATTATAAGCCAATCCAGCATCAACTTACTACATAAATAACACAAAATCTTGCTTCGCAAAAAGCCGCATATTTTTCGACAAATATGACATGTGCCGCTATTAAATTAGTGATATTAAACCAAAGATTACGTTTACAGAAAAGATCCGTACCCGGTGGAAACTCTACCCACATGCACGTATGCTCTGAGCGTGTGTCATAACGAGAAGGCATGCTCTGCGCTGTTCGACCGATTCAAGAATGCTTGCAAGGCTCGGGATGGAGAGTGTCGCATGGATGATCGGTAGTAGAAATTTTATTAATTAATCTAGATAGCTGCAACTTAATAAATCAACTACAATTTCAACTGAATTGTCAACAAACCACCTATAGAAGTAATTTATATATTCCTCGGCTTGGCATTTTTTAATTCACCCAATAGTTTATTTAATTTATCAATATGAAATACAATTAAAGTAGATTAATTTAAATATTTGCAAGAATTTACAGTTACTACAGTTTAAAATATAAACATGAACAATTACAAAGTAATTACGTTATTATTTATCGATAGAAAAATTATGGACGACAATCGTTGAAATATTAACTACAATAAATGAAATATAAATGTAGGCTTATTTTTTAATCATCAGATAACATATCTCACAAATAAGCATAATATGCAAACAAAGTTAGTGATTGTCGTACAAACGATACGACTAATTGCAACTAATTGGAATTGGACAGTCATTCGTATAATAGAACGGCTGAAAATTCAACCTTAAATATAAGGACTTTCTCATTAACGTACTATGCAATCGAGGAACTCAACCTTAATCATCATCATCAGCCGCAGGATGTCCACTGCTGAACATGGCCTTTCCCCAAATATTACCAGATCGCCCTATTGAAAGCGGCCCGTATCCAGCGAACTTTTATGAGATCATGTGTCCACCTCATGGGTAGATTTCGTGGCCTCCTCTCCAGAACCTTCTTGCCCCTTCAACAATAATTATAGCAAATTAATACAAATACGCTGTGATTCAGGGAAGCCTGTCGCGAAGCCTGGGCGGGTCTGCGACTATCGCCACTCTTTGGCTGCATCTGCCCTAACACCCACATGAAGAAACGCTGCGACAGGATCTTCGCGGTAGTCAACCACAACCCATGCGTCGGTGAGTAACCACCTTTAACGCTAAGCTATGCTCGCGGGTTCTGAGTGAAAAAAATTACCAAAATTATACTTAAATATTTGTATCAATGCATATAAATCTGCCGATTGATCATTACACGATAGCGTCCCATTATCTTAAATAAAGCCAGCAATCAGTCTAGCCAGATCCAACATCTGCAGTTCAATATTGAGACGTTTTAGGCGTGAGCCGTCCCGTCCGGTCTTCGTGCCGTTTTTCGAAAAAATGACCTTATTGTAAAATTTAATTAAACAGAAGTACCACATATTGACATAAAGAATTAAGTTCCGCCCAATGTATGTTAGAAAAAGGTGTTTGTTCAAAGTCGAACGCAAAGTAAGGAAGTGCATATCTTGGGACACAACTGCCAGGTGCACGATGTTTCCCCAAATTTGGGGGCACGAAATATTTGGGACAACGTTTGGAGCACAGAGATTTCTTAATCCAAAGTAACTAATGAGTAGTCAAAACAGCTGTTTTTATACAGAAAATCAGAGACAGTTATTGGTCGGATAAGCTAGTATCTTTTGGGGATTTTTCTCGAAAACCCTTTTTCTTGGGGATTTCTTGACTCAATTTAAAGGTATCATCTGGCAACTTTCGCGACTTCCGAGAAGTATAAAATTAATTATTATTAACGCACGTTAATTATAGCTGCTTTAACGGTGAAGGAAAACATCGTGAGGAAACCTGCGTACCTGAAAAATTCTCTATAGGAATTTTGAGATTGTGTGAAATCTACCAATCCGCACTAGGCCAGCGTGGTGGACTAAGGCCTTATCCCTCTCTGTAGTAAAAGAAGTCCGTGCCCAGCAGTGGGACAGTTTATAATACAGGGCTATTATTATTATATTATAACGCAATCAGAATTAATACAACAATTTTCTATCAAGATAAACTAAAGCCGAGCTAACTGCCTGAAGGTTTCTTTGGAACTACTATAAAACTTACAATTAAGTAATCAAGACTACTTTTTAACGGATAGTTTTAATTAACTCTCCATTAATTTCTGTGTAAAGTGAAAGATTATATTATGATGAAACTTTGTAGTGTTATTTAATCTTGTGTAAAAACAACTACTTTGATAGCTTTAAATAGGGTTTTTGCATAGAAATTAACGGAAAGTGACTCGTTGATTGCTACGATGTTGCCTTGCATTTAACGACTTTTCTGAGTTTTCAAAAGTACAATACTATATAGAACAAATCGACGGGTTAAAGACTAATTTTGTTAAACGACATTTTTTTTGAGCTTGAAAAAAACACAGAAAAAAGAGCTAATTTTAAATAAGTATGAAACTTAGTGTCTCTATATTCTCAATACGACATGTTTTTTTATTTGTTTAAAAGTGATATCAATTTAAATAGATAAGTCCTATGTCGTATAATGTTTTCACTAGTATCTACCATAACATTAGGCGACTACCTTATCAATGATGGGTCCTATAAACTGTATAACCTGTCTATAAAGGTATGAGACTCATCTCCTTCAATTCCACTTCAGTAGGACATCACATCTCACATTAGAAATGAAATTAAAATTATTACTTAGAAGGTGTTAGCAGCTTCACGCGATTAAAAAGACTTTCTTGCCACAAACCTTTACACACTATGACGCCAGCGTTATCTATTTAAATATTTGATAAAAACATTATTTATAATTTTAGCAAATCCCCAAAACAAAAAACATTAATTCAGAACATTCTCTACCCAAATGCCAAATGCGATTCGTTCAATTGTTTTTGCCTTTACTTTTAACAAACATCAAAACATTTTAACAAGCATCAATGACATTAGTAAGATATTGTTAAATCAATTCGAACATCAACTTGTTTTAATTCGTCGTTCCTATTTTGGATAATAAAATTAGATTTCAACAAACAGAATCTATTTTGATCAATTCAATAAACACAAATACGTCAACACATAGAAATACTTCACGTCGCAAAGCCAACCCTTTCACTCGTCTCAATACGTGAGGAATCAATGGACTGTCTTTAGTAACTACCAACTAATATAATGGAACCGAAGTGTAAAGATGTATTACTAATAGATGAGGCATTTTGAAATAACGTTCCGTAAATAAAGCCTATAGCACTCATGAGTAATGTAACTACCTATCAGTGAAAAAAGATTCAGTAGGTCTTGAGATTAACAAGTTCAAAGAAATAAACTCTTCAGCTTTATATATTAGTATAAATGTGACAAGCAGCATTCACTCTAAAGTTGTGGAGCAGTTCCTAAGTCTTATTAAATTCATAGATATATTACATTCGCTAGAATATAATTTGAACAGAAAAGCAATAATACTTGCACAATAGTGCTTAACGGCAGAAATAAATATTACAGCCATTTTTCTATGAAAAAAACAATCCACATCATACTCTCTACATCACTGTATTCAATATAAGCGAGCGTTTGATTCATTTCTTATAATCTCGGCAGAGTTCTTATTGCGAGGGCCGGGATCCCGTGGGGCCGGGATCCTAATCCCGCGGTAATCCACGGATCATCCGGACCGGCCGCGTCAACTTTCAATCTTACCAAAGCCCTTTAATTCCATAAATTGATCGTGACTTTTTGTTTCTCCATTCCATTACCGTTATTGAGTACTGTTTGCGAAGTAAATGCAACGGCATTTATATTTGAAATTTCTCTTTGAGTTCCTTACGCCCTGGTAGTTTGCAGTTTGACAAACCTTGTTTACTGATACAATATATAACATTCTATTAAATCAATATAATATTTTATTTATTTCATTGTATAGACACGAAGCTAAAAATAAAGATTGTACCAAACCGCGTCAAATCTAAGGTTCGAATAGTTAAAACTCAAAACGCGAAAAAATTTGAAATAATATTATGACTCTTCAACTGCTTCGGTGGCGTAGCTGTATTACGGTACGACTGCAGTGGTCTTGGGTTCAATTCTCAGGTCGGACAAAGTGATATTGGGTTTTTCTGCTTAGTATCAACCCAGATTCTGGAGTTTATGCCCGATATGGCGATAGGCTCGCCCCAACCACATCATAGAAAAACATACACATATAGTGCCATAGGTGCACCTCTGCCTACCCCTTCCACAATAAAGGAGCGATGTGCGTTTTAGTTAACCAGATAAACACCAAACTATCATTACAAAAAAACACAAAAACTAGAAATTTGTATGAACGTGGTTATTACCCAATGAAATAAAAGCTGTGTAAGGAAAGATAG
>NW_023594359.1:0-14527 GCF_014839805.1 Manduca sexta
AATTACATATCTTTATCTTGGGTGCAACTAAGCATAAAAACTTTTCATTTGTGACGAAACATGAAATCTTATTTAGTAAACGCCCAAACATGAATCCAGCAAATTATTCCTTAGTAGGTAGGTAAGTAATTCACGAGGCAAATAAATTTAATGAAAATGACCGATCCAAACGGTTCAAGTCTAGGTGATGTCATTGAGCGACGCGTGCGATTCGCAAGTACATACTTTTGGCCCCTGTAGGTAGATTTCGATAACTACGCAATGGATCGCATACATTGCTCAAGAATTACGAAATTGTTATGCAATATGCACACATATCCCGTACACACAGACATCTTTATTTTAATATAGCCATCATAATACCACTTTACTTTAAAAAAATCGGTAGACTGTCTTCTATACGCTGAATTATTATCTGAGGGTGGGGCGCTTGCAAGAAGGATTTTATTAAATTGAACTAGTTACTCAGGTACTTCACCTTGACGTATGTGTCGAGCGTGAGCGGCAGCACGATGCCGGCGGCGGGCCGCATCGGTCGCTGCGCGCGCTCCATCGCGATCAGCAGCGCGCGCCGCACCCGCCGCGGCACCGCCAGCCACTCTAGCGCGTACATCGACTGCAGCACTAGGTCGCTCTGCAACACACGCGCACACACTAGTGGCCAAAGGCCCATATACCCCGAGTCCTGTCGCCTCCCTTTTGGTAATTTATATAAAATCTAATTGTCTTTGAACGATTTTCAGACCGCATTTCTGCATATTAGCAGTACTTATAGCTTGTCTCGGGTTCGCGTTAGAGAAAAATCACCATTCGCCACTGACTCACACATACACACAGTCGGACATCGCCGCCGCAGCGTACCACCCACCTCTACCGCTACCTCGTTGCCGTAGTAGCAGTACAGGAACAGCTCGGTGAGGATGCACACGATGAACAGAGTCGTTGACGCGAACTCGATGCTCATCACGTCCAGCTGTCGAGCCATATGCGTAACACGACATATTATGCTACTCTGAACTGTTACAGTGGGGACTTAAATGACAAACTTTCATATTGAGAATTAATTAGGACGATCATACTTACACTGACAATCTGGTAAGCGGCCATGCACAGGATCCAGCCGCCGACGCCGAACTGCACGAGCAGCGCTGCACCGAATATGTCCTGTAGCAGCGCACGTCCTGCCACACACACACCACACGTGACACCGGTCAAGGACGCTGAATAGGACACTAAAGCACTAAGAACTAACTTACTATGTCTTAAGAGTAAGTATATTTTACATTTGCTTTAGTATAAATGATCGCACCAGCCCCGGATCTTGAATTTTTTGAAGGCGGGGCAAAATCTGGATAATGCCGCCCCCAATCACCTATATTTTTACTTTGTCATTATCATCATCATCATCATCATCATCACGCCCCGCGGGAAATAATTTATGTGTGTTATATACTAAATGTCGCAGTAGTCAAAGTTGCGTTAATGATGAGTTGTGTATTCGTCTGCCAAGTTTGAATTTGCCGCCCTCTAAATTCGCCGCCCGGGCACGGGCCCTGGTTGCCCCTAGATCCGGGCTGGATCGCACACAACCTGACCAAGAGTTTAACATTATAATACACTGTTGCGGTAGTGAGATAAATTATAATCAATCTACTTGTCCCGTTTCAAGTACAGTTGATCAAAATAAATAACTAGGTAATATGATAGACCAAAGGCTATCTTGGCATTCTCAAATTGAGATGATTTCACTGAGAATAAGAAAAATTATTTGAATGTTTACCACTCGGAGACATGTAGTACCACAGAATAAACATAGTCCAAATGTCTTTTAAATAAAATATATAGGACGTGTGAATATGTTGTATACTCGTATGGCTCTTCTTAAAATCATATACTTTAGAAAGCCTTATCATCCTCCAGAAAGTATATATCATATCAATGATTTAATGTCAGTCTGAAAATTGTATATAATATGTATATTGCATACTATTCTGATTTCTGAAATTTCACAAGACTATTAGTTACAAATAATAAATTATAACGAAACTGAGTCCCTCTGACAAATCATGTTCAGAAAGTAATGAAAAACACACTAACACACCCACGCACGCATGCCTACACATACAAAAACATAACTCAACTACTATTACTTAATTTTTAATAACTTTTTAGTAATTATCTACATACTTAATAGATATGAAAGGGCGTAATCTCCTAGCACAGGCATTTTTTATTCTTAAAAGGAGATTACCACTATTAGTTAATAAGAAAAACTTGTATAATAGTGAATAAAGATATACTGTGTAATTTTCTGGTAATGGACGAGGCTTTCGACTAGCAGTTTGTATACGACACGGTCGTATTGGTCTCGCGCGTCGCCGCACGCCGCCCGCGCACGCTCCACCAGCGTCTCCAGGTTGATCCTGTGAAGACAAAAATGATTCACTATGTGTGGAACGAACTCACCGCACACTCGTCCGCAATCGCTCCCACCTGAGTATGGTGAGCTGCGTCTTGCACTGATGCAGCACGGTAGCGACAAACGAGTCCATGGTGGTGTTGCCGACACCCACCAGGCTTGTCGCATAAAACGAGTACAGAAGCAGCGTGAGGAACCTGAAGTTTATTCATCACAAATTAATATGAAACCGCATCTAATATCATATTTTTTTTTACAAAGACCCAGTGCACTAAAAGAAGTCGTCCCTTGAATGTATTAAGTTACATTCAATTATAACTAATACATAATTATGAATAAAACTTGTATAATAAATACTTGGCGGTGTGCGTGCAGTCGATGGGCGCCCAGAAGGAGAAGTGCACGTGACGGCCGCGCGCGCGATCCAGCACGGGGAACACGATCCATAGCACGCACGTGGCCACCGCGCACCCCGCGTACGCCAGCGCCTGGCGCGGCGGCGCGCCGTCTCGCGCAGCAGCGCCCGCGCCCACTCCGCCGCCGGGTTGAACAGCGGCTCTGCACAACCGCGTACATGTTCATACAAGTTATAATGAAACAGAGCCACACTGCACATACCATAACCATTACCATTGTATATTATTTTTATTTAGAGTGCGTTCGGCTAATTTCGGACGGTTTTCGGTGTGTTGCGAGGAGTCTCGAAAATGTTATTTTTCTCATAAAATATATAAACAATACCGGCATTTTATACACAAAACTGGTTATTATTAATGCTACTTTATGTGATGATTTTATCATTCTCTCTGTGTAAGCTTAAAATAGATGATAATATCTTTATAGAAATTTAAAACCCTTAGAAAAGATCGGATCTTCGCGGGTAAGTTCGGACTCAGTTCTAATAACGCTTCTAATGATAGTATGATAAAGTCAGAGTGAAACCCATGGCACGATCAAGATAGGTGCTTCCACGAAAACCAACAGCCCGATTTCATCGCATAAAACGAAGGTCTACAATGTATATTCTAACTTTCAGGATCTATCGGAACCCCTTACTATTTTGTGAGTAAAAATTGCATTAAGAATGAACTTGTCGCATCGTACTACACTCAACTCACCGGCCAGGCCCGCGACAAGCATGTCGATCCGCGTCGCGTCCACGTGGAACACGATTTGCTTGACGACGCACGTCACGAAACACAACATGATGAACATCACGCGCGACAACTTCTCCATGTCGCCGCGCTCCTGCACATATTACACACACGTGCCAACTATAACTATAGCGCTGCGTCGATAGCACCGACTGCTAGCGCGAGCACACATGGCGCATGTGGGTTTTCAGTATAGACTATAGTAGTTTATGTATCTACTATTTGTATATACAGGAAGCCGATTTAATTTTTCTAACATATAATTGAAGGCATTGATTCAGACAGAAAAGTGTCGTACTCTTACCAAATCTGTAGGGTTTTTAGTCGTATACCTTTTAAGAGTAAATGCAACAATGTAGACTGTTTCAAATAACTGATATAGTAACTAAACGTCATTGTGTAATATATTGAGTTTACTTATTATTATGTTAATGATAAATCTGCTATGCGCGGTTTAATGATGAACTGACTGTATTTTACAAATTAATGCGTGTTGTGATAAATGCTGAGTCTAACGGTCATTTACGTGTGTAAATGTATGTGCGGTTTTGCCATATTGTTTATTAGTAAGACAATGCGGCAGGTGAACTCAAAATCAGGTGATTAATATGCGCACGCTATTTATCTATAACTAGGTAATAACTACGCCTTTGACCGGGCGCCGACGCCGCTCTGCGCCGACCGAATAATGAGCGCATGCGCTCTTCACTATTTGGTCCAGTTAACAACACATTTAGAAACACGCATAGATTAGTCTAACGTCTTATTGCTATAATTCCCCGCGTAGTGCATACTAAGGAATACAGTCTCAATCAATATAATATTATGTATGTACATAATATATTGTCTGTGGTTCCCAGTCGCGAAAGGTACAATTTTTCCGAAGGGGAACCTGACACAGCATGATGGCACTGATGTGCATGAATTCAGTCTAAAAATCGTTCTAACGATTATAATTAGATTCTACATCATTTCTAAATATAGGGAAGTCGACAGGAATCGAGTTATATGGACCCTCCGCCACTGGTGTTTCCTGCGAGTGTTTAGACATTAGACAGAACGAGTATTATAATCAGCCACAGGGTACCTGATCTGCAAAAAAAGGGAGATTTCTATCAGAAGAAACATGTCTGGCTTTTAAAATGAGAGTTCGTCAATTATAATTGTTAGGTGAAGTAGCAGGTGTCCTCGTTAGCTTATAAGTGTATTAATTTATTTCTAACGTATCATAGGCTGGTTTTAAAAAAAAAATTGTAGCACAAATAAGTGACGTGCCTGATAAGCATATATGAGTTGCTGCAGCACGTAGGTGGACGTGGCGGACAGCGCGAAAGCGTGGTACGCGCCGTGAGCTCGCCGGCGCCACCGGCCGCGTCCTGTCGCACCCGCCGTGCCCGCGCTCAACCTGCAGAACCCAACCATGCGTAGGCAACGCAGATGCGGCGCCACGCTGCTGCCCGCCGAAGTCCTGCGTAGTGTAGGTAGTAGGGTCAGAGCACATACTGTGCTACACTACGCTAATACACGCTGCGGTCTACAATCAAAACAGCTGAAGGGTTACTTACATTCTCATGGAATCGTGAATGAGTAATAACAGCGTGAAAGTCGGCTCATGGTATTTAAAAGCGACTCCGACCTAGCGCGCTTCATCTAATATTTACGGTATGTTGACATTTGTGATGCGAGGCGAAGCTTTCATTAGGGCAATAATAACAGCCCCCAGATACAGGCGAGTGCTGCCCGCGAAGCGCGACACGGAGCAGATCCGGACTACGCTTGTTAGAGCGTAACTGCCATACAAACTACAAGGAGCATATATAATTTTATAATGATTAAATCTTATTAGTAAAAGGCTTAATTAACAGATTATTATAATGATTTCTTATATTTACGCGAATGTTAGACATTCAAATAAAACCATTTTACGGATTTTATCGCGGTTTTTTATATTATAATTTAAACGTGTTTCCGACGTTTAGAAGATTGCAGCCTTCGTGATCACGGGGCGGAATCCGTAAAATAGCTTTATTTAAAAAAAAATATTATTTAAATAAAACTACAAAACAATGCTAGATCATTTATAGTGATAAAATAATTGTGGACAAACAGATGCCTCGACTAGAGTGAGTCATGCGGAGTGCGGTATTACAACCCACCGTCGCGTCGTAATCACCTCGTCACCTGTCCCCTGCTACTCGTCAGCGATGACGCTCTAATTGTACTTATAATTTATGGAAGCCACGACATGTTATTGTGTAGTTAATTACTTTTGCACATTGATATATATATATAGTACATATGTACTACGTACTAGATTTGACGTTCTGAACATTCACTGTGTTCAACTGAATTAAACTGAAATTCATTCAAACTGACTTGAGTATGGTGTCATTATTGAAAGCTCGTTGTTATGGACGGAGCTGCGCTTATATTATTATAATTACTCTAGTCTAGTGTAATCCTGGATGTGAATAAAAATTATTAATCAAGTAAGTAAAATTTTTGTGAAGCTAATAAATAGGTAATAAATACTGTAATAATGACAATAATAATGGCAACATGAGGTGAATGCAGTTTTGTCACCTAAAGTCACTTCAGATTCAAAATATTTCGCATTAGAAAGCCTGCACTCTAAATGATTAATCCACAATCATAACATAAAAACACTTTTGGAATGATATTTCGTGCACATTTAAATGTATCTTACTGCTAGCTTCACGTAGTATTTTTTATATTAAATGGGGCAAATAAAACTTTTCTGTTTAACATTCAGTAAGACCACAATAAACATATAAAACAATACTCTATGTCTATGGACAAAATGATAAACAAAAGAAACTATTTGACCACAGAGTATGTATGCGTGTAACAAATACTTTGTGTTTGTGTGTGTTAAATGCATGGTAGTGTGTGTAATGTTTTATTTATTGATTGAATGTACTTTATAAGAATTATTATCGAAAAATATTAGCGTTCTGCACTTCTCCTACACATAAACTATAAGTGTGCCAAATTTCATACTCCTCCGTCCGCGCAATTTTCGTAAAAAGGGGTCCAAAGTTTTTGCTTCACGTATTAATATATAGAAAAATTAGACAAGGTTCAAATCACATGTTTATTTATTTGTAGGTTATCAAAACCTTCAGGGTGGAAGGCTAAGACATTTAATATAAATAAGACGAGTCGTGTAACACTTTTTTTCTTTACACTAATTTAAGATTTCAATAAATAATTCAATGTAGTTAGGTCTTATTTTAGTATATTTTATGTTACACAGTAAGTACCAAAACTGTTCTTGATAAATAAACCATTTAGTGACTTTTGAGTAAAAACGTAGTTAATAAAACAAAATACGCCAACAAAACATTCATAAATATTCATAGCAATACCTAATTTTGACCTATGCACGCACACATTCAAAACATACGATAAGAAAGGTTCGAAAATATCAAACGCTTGGTCCGCACCGTCCCGCCGCCACGCCGCGCCGCCACGCCGCGCCGCCACGCCGCGCCGCCACGCCGCCCGCCATTCAGGCACTTCAGCCGGCGCAGCCGGCCGCGTCTATCGAGATCTTCCCTATCTACCTACAACACCCATGAGATCTCCTGCCTCTCCTCAACCTGCACAGTCTGCAGCTGCCACCTCTCTGCTCTCCCTCTCGCCAGTGTTGACCGTGACCTAATTACGTAGGCGCGTGGTATTTTTAGATTAGCATTTTGCCAAATTTACGTAACTGCCGCGCACCCAATCGGAGAACGATTTGACAGCCAACCAAAGGTTATTGCGGTTTGGTCAGTTTAGTACACCATCCGCCCTGTGGAATGGGGGCGTTTGGAGAATTCCACCACGGTATCCCCTGCCTGTCGGAAAAGGCGACTAATAGGGGCCACAAAGGGGGTCGCCGGCGGGCGGCAGGGGGCTGTCCGCCCTAGTACATTTTTGTGCATTTTTTGCACATCTTTCAGTTGACCCCCGGGATGGACGGCCGTGTGTTGTTGACCTCATACTGCCGTAGACGCCGAGGGCGTCCTTCGGTGCGCGGGGGCTTCTGAGACGGGGAGGCTTCCATGGGAGACGGGCCGCAAGGCGGCACCGCGCAGGGGCGGCTGCGGTCGCAGACTTAGACACGTCAACGTCAGAGGAAGCCCGCAGCCGTCCCAAATGCACCGAAGAGGGCCACCGCGGAGTTTTAGCTGGTAGGCCGTGCATAGGCTTAAGTTGTATATAGGGTTAGGGACTCGGCCCGGCGGTCGCCCGAAGGTCACTATCAAATCCGGGCGGTTCAACGCCGGGCCGTAAGGCACGGTTACCCCAGCATAACCGCTCAGTCGCCCCCCACGAAGGCTGGGCGGTAGTAATAAATAAATACAAAATAAATAAATATTTTAAAAATGAAATATCGACGGGATTTATACATGGCCTGCCTGATGTTTAATCTGGTGAAAGACCGCGTTCATCTATATCTCGTGAGCAAACTGCAATGGCAGAGCGACGTGCGCAATGCACATCACACCCATGCATCCTGCTGAGCACTGGTGGTGCCGCGAGCTCACTTCGTTGCATTCCGAGGCAGATTCTTAAATTTAGGCTCCAAGAAACGTTACTACAAACAAAAAAGGATATTTCGTTTTTTTTTTTTTTTTTTTTTTTTTTTTTTTTGTTTTTTTTTTGTTTTTTTCATTTTAATAATAAAATGTAACTGAACGTTGTTTTGTTAACTATTACAGGCGTTCAACTCGCTCTAACACGAAAGAATCTGGGAAGTATTAAAAAATTAAGGAATAGACAATAAATATACACCGTGACTTTATAGTCGTTTTGGAACTGAAAATTTTGAATTCTATATCAATAATAGAAGTGAAAAAAAAAAAAAAAAAAAAAAAAAAAAAAATATCATTTTAATAAAATTAAAACATTTTTTTATCATTAAAATGAATACTCGTTTCCGAATAATAAATGAGAACTCGTGGTAACGCCACTACAAACACTACGATCGGTGCCATTCATAAGTAAGCGGCAAAAATATTACTCCAAAAAGAATAGGTACAAAGAGACCGCCGCGTCGCGTCGCGTCGTAGCCAATGACGCGCACCCCTCTGATGTACCTATGCCTCAGCACGGCGAGCGCATACACTCCCGCTCTCCCCCGCCCGTCGCGCCGTCTTTCAGTCAGTAATGCGACAACACGCGCGCGATTAGGCTGCTTTGATTACGAAAATGAGTCGTCAGTACTAATATTCAAACGCGGAGTATTTGTCAATGGTTCAGCTATACGCTGTAGTTAAGTAGGTACAATTTGGAAGAGGCTAGGCGGTTGTACTCCTAACCGGATCGTTTGAATCCGCTGCGACTTCACGGGATCGGAACTCCTCAAATTCCATCTACTCCCACTACCTTTTGGCTGCAACCCAGCGCCTCCTCGACCACGGATAATTCCACGCACCGGCTCATGTGCAAGGCCGAGGACGGGTGAATGACTCCTCGGATAATGAAGTGGACATTTTAGAGTAGACATCGGCGAAGCACGAGAATGGCGGAACGGGAATTTAATGTTAATATTTGTGTGGAAAACATTAAATACCTACGGATTACACCCGTATCATTTCCGTCGGGCGCACGCAATTCATGACAACGATGCACTGGTAAAGAACATTACTGGACTATGGATCGGCCGCGGCGGCCAATGACTTGGCCGGCGAGAAGCCCGGACTTAACACCCTGGATATTTTCTTGTGGTCGGAAATAAAAAGGCTCGTGTATTTTCGGGAACATGAAACACCTGACGAGTTACGTAGTGCGACAGTGGACGCCTTTAACCGAGTGAAAAGTGACAGAAACACATTGCGAAAGCTTAAATACAATAACTTAAAACGTGCACGTTTGTGTATCGAACGCGGCGGACTCCATTTCGAGCAGTTGCTTCGTTACCGGAAGTGTAAATAGGTAATCTATACTTATAATAAATCTGTAGAGAGGTCAATTCTGTACATGAAATATATTTCCAAAATAACTATCAGGGGGTGATTAGGGATCGATACTGATGCCAAAAATGCAATTAGTAAATTTTTTGTCTGTCTGTCTGTCTGTCTGTATAACCGTTATAGAAACAAAAACTACTCGACGGATTTTAACGAAACTTGGTACAATTATTTGTCATACTCGTGTGCTGGTTATAGTATACTTTTCATCACGCTACAATTAATAGGAGCAGAGCAGTGAAGGGAAATGTTGGGAAAACGGGAGAAGTTACTCCATTATTTAAGCTTCCGTCGCGTGTGCAAGCTTAATGGTTAAAGCTACACAGAAATCATGTATGACAGAAATGTTCTCCTTAAAATTATGTAAAAAATATCCCACGACAGCATATGTCTATCTTTTATGGTTGACTCACAATAACACGTGTAACTCCCGATAGCTTAGCAGTTCGAAGCTTTCTCATTATATTTGTCTTCTCTTACGTTTATAACACTCTCAGTCATCCCTTATTAAAAAAGTTAACATAATTAAATATTCCATAAAAAAGAATCATAGAAATCGGTATAGAAACACCAAAGTTATACATGAAATACGCTAATAATAAGTCATCATGCGTGAATACTGAATCATACTATAAGGATTATTTTTGTATATATATAAGGTCGCGAACGCACAGGCACGCGGCTTGCTTGGCACCTAGAGGCTAGCGAATCATGTAACGAGTAGCTTCGTAAAACGAACATTCTCGAACGTTCGCGACCGGCTCCATATTTGAAGTCCGAAATCCACGCGGGCGAAGCTGCGAGCGGAAGCTAGTTTGTAAATAATAGCTTAGGTATGTTAGCTGATTATTTTGTAATAATCAGCTAACATTTTAGCTCCATTTTTTTTTACAAATACGCCGGAAATACTTATAGTTCGTTCGCGCTGTTTATTTTTATTACTGAGACAATAAATTAAGTAGGTATTTTTATCGGAAAGTAAATGCCAAAATAAAGTAGGTATTTCCGGCGGTCCTAAGCCCGTGTAAAGTATGATGGAGAAATTGGAGTATCCATTTACTTATTGAAATGTAATTTTTTTTAATAAATTTAATAATGCTTATTCTTCCAAAGTGAAAAATGAAAATAAAAAATGAAAAAAATAAACAATTGCGTTCGTGCCTCGTATCAGCAGATTGACGATGTGAAGTAGGTACATAACGTAAGTTGTGATCTGATATTATCCCAACCATCATCTATCCAACGTATTAAGATGACATTTGGTATGGAGTCAGTTTGAGACCCTGGGAAGAACATAACACATAACGCGGGCGAAGCCGCGGACAAATTCTAGTGTCCTGATTATTCTTTGTCAAATATTAATTGCCTGACTGCCTCGGTGGCGTAGTTGTATTGCACGTCCGGTACAATAGCGCTCTGAGGTTCTGGGTTCGAATCCCGGGTCGGGCAAAGTGATATTTGGGGTTTTTTTTTTTTTTGTTTTTTTTTTTTTTTTTTTTTTTTTTTTTTTTTCTGCTCAGTATCAGCCCGGAGTCTGGAATTTGTGCCCGATATGGCGATAGGCTCGCCTCCCTATCACATCATGGACGGAACATACTTGGCGAAAAGTGGGTGCGCTAGTTGTAGTAAAACAGCTTTCAGCTACCTGGAAGGAAGGAAGGAAGGAAGGAAGGAAGGAAGGAAGGAAGGAAGGAAGGAAGGAAGGAAGGAAGGAAGGAAGGAAGGAAGGAAGGAAGGAAGGAAGGAAGGAAGGAAGGAAGGAAGGAAGGAAGGAAGGAAGGAAGGAAGGAAGGAAGGAAGGAAGGAAGGAAGGAAGGAAGGAAGGAAGGAAGGAAGGAAGGAAGGAAGGAAGGAAGGAAGGAAGGAAGGAAGGAAGGAAGGAAGGAAGGAAGGAAGGGAAGGAAGGAAGGAAGGAAGGAAGGAAGGAAGGAAGGAAGGAAGGAAGGAAGGAAGGAAGGAAGGAAGGAAGGAAGGAAGGAAGGAAGGAAGGAAGGAAGGAAGGAAGGAAGGAAGGAAGGAAGGAAGGAAGGAAGGAAGGAAGAAGGAAGGAGGAAGGAAGGAAGGAAGGAAGGAAGGAAGGAAGGAAGGAAGGAAGGAAGGAAGGAAGGAAGGAAGGAAGGAAGGAAGGAAGGAAGGAAGGAAGGAAGGAAGGAAGGAAGGAAGGAAGGAAGGAAGGAAGGAAGGAAGGAAGGAAGGAAGGAAGGAAGGAAGGAAAGAAGGAAGGAAGGAAGGAAGGAAGGAGGCCCAGGTTTAGGTTTAGGTTTAGGTTTAGGTTTAGGTTTAGGTTTAGGTTTAGGTTTAGGTTTAGGCCCAGGCCCAGGCCTAGGTTTAGGTTTAGGTTTAGGTTTAGGTTTAGGCCCAGGTTTAGGTTTAGGTTTAGGTTAGGTTTAGGTTTAGGTTTAGGTTTAGGTTGGCCTTTAGGCCCAGGCCTAGGCCTAGGCCCAGGCCCAGGTTTAGGTTTAGGTTTAGGTTTAGGTTTAGGTTTAGGCCCAGGCCCAGGTTTAGGCCTAGGCCTAGGTTTAGGCCCAGGGCCCAGGTTTAGGTTTAGGTTTAGGCCCAGGCCCAGGCCCAGGCCCAGGCCTAGGCCCAGGCCCAGGCCCAGGCCCAGGCCTCAGGCCCAGGCCCAGGCCCAGGCCCAGGCCCAGGCCCAGGCCCAGGCCCAGGCCCAGGCCAGGCCCAGGCCCAGGCCCAGGCCAGGTTTAGGTTTAGGTTTAGGTTTAGGTTTAGGTTTAGGTTTAGGTTTAGGTTTAGGTTTAGGTTTTTAGGTTTAGGTTAGGTTAGGTTGGGGTTAGGTTAGGTTAGGTTAGGTTAGGTTAGGTTAGGTTAGGTTAGGTTGAGGTTAGGTTAGGTTAGGTTCGGTTGGAGTTAGGGTTAGGAGTTAGGTTGGGGTTAGGTTAGGCTAGGTTAGGTTAGGTTAGGTTTAGGAGCTTTGGTTAGGTTAGGTTAGGTTAGGTTAGGTTAGGTTAGGTTAGGTTAGGTTAGGTTAGGTTAGGTTAGGTTAGGTTAGGTTAGGTTAGGTTAGGTTACGTTAGGTTAGGTTAGGTTAGGTTAGGTTAGGTTAGGTTAGGTTAGGTTAGGTTGGGGTTAGGTTAGGTTGGGTTGGGTTAGGTTAGGTTAGGTTAGGTTAGGTTAGGTTAGGTTGGGTTAGGTTGGGTTAGGTTAGGTTAGGTTAGGTTAGGTTAGGTTGGGTTTAGGAGTTTAGGTTAGGTTAGGTTGGGTTAGGTTAGGTTGGGTTAGGTTAGGTTAGGTTAGGTTGGGTTGGGTTAGGGGTTAGGTTGGGTTAGGTTGGGTTAGGGTTAGGTTGGGTTTGGGTTAGGTTAGGTTAGGTTAGGTTAGGTTAGGTTAGGTTAGGTTAGGTTAGGTTAGGTTAGGTTAGGTTAGGTTAGGTTAGGTGAGTTGAGGTTAGGTTAGGTTAGGTTGGGTTAGGTTGGTTAGGTTAGGTTAGGTTAGGTTAGGTTAGGTTAGGTTAGGTTGGGTTGGGTTAGGTTAGGTTAGGTTGGGTTGGGTTGGTTAGGTTAGGTTAGGTTGGTTAGGTTAGGTTAGGTTAGGTTAGGTTAGGTTAGGTTAGGTTAGGTTAGGTTAGGTTAGGTTGGGTTAGGGTTAGGTTAGGTTAGGTTAGGGTTAGGTTAGGGTTAGGGTTAGGGTTAGGGTTAGGGTTAGGGGTTAGGGTTAGGGTTAGGTTAGGGTTAGGGTTAGGGTTAGGGTTAGGTTAGGGTTAGGGTTAGGGTTAGGGTTAGGGTTAGGGTTAGGGTTAGGGGTTAGGGTTAGGTTAGGTTAGGTTAGGTTAGGTTAGGTTAGGTTAGGTTAGGTTAGGTTAGTTAGGTTAGGTTAGGTTAGGGTAGGTTAGGTTAGGTTAGGTTAGGTTAGGTTAGGTTAGGTTAGGTTAGGTTAGGTTAGGTTAGGTTAGGTTAGGTTAGGTTAGGTTAGGTTAGGTTAGGTTAGGTTAGGTTAGGTTAGGTTAGGTTAGGTGAGGTTAGGTTGGGTTAGGTTAGGTTAGGTTGGGTTAGGTTAGGTTAGTTGGGTTGGGTTAGGTTAGTTAGGTTAGGTTAGGTTGGGTTAGGTTAGGTTAGGTTAGGTTGGGGTTAGGTTAGGTTAGGAGTTAGGTTGGGTTGGGTTGGGTTAGGTTAGGTTGGGTTAGGTTAGGTTAGGTTGGGTTAGGGTTAGGTTGGGTTAGGTTAGGTTGGGTTTGGGTTGGGTTAGGGTTAGGGTTAGGGTTGGGTTTTAGGTTAGGTTAGGTTAGGTTAGGTTAGGTTAGGTTAGGTTAGGTTAGGTTAGGTTAGGTTAGGTTAGGTTAGGGATTTAGGGTTAGGTTAGGGGGTTTAGGTTGGGTTGGGTTAGGTTAGGTTGGGTTGGGTTAGGTTGGGTTGGGAGGTTAGGTTAGGTTAGTTAGGTTAGGTTAGGTTGGGTTAGGTTGGGTTAGGTTAGGTTGGGGTTAGGTTGGGTTAGGTTGGGTTGGGTTAGGTTAGGTTAGGTTGGGTTTAGGTTGGGTTAGGTTAGGTTGGGATTGGGTTGGGTTAGGTTAGGTTGGGTTGGGTTGGGTTGGGTTAGGTTAGGTTAGGTTAGGTTAGGTTAGGTTAGGTTGGGTTAGGTTAGGTTGGGTTAGGTTAGGGTTTAGGTTAGGTTGGGGTTAGGTTAGGTTTGGGTTTAGGTTAGGTTGGGTTGGGTTGGGTTTAGGTTAGGTTAGGTTGGGTTGGGTTGGGTTAGGTTAGGTTAGGTTAGGTTGGGTTAGGTTTTGGAGTTTGGGTTTGGGTTGGGTTAGGTTAGGGGTTAGGTTAGGTTGGGTTAGGTTTAGGTTGGGTTAGGTTAGGTTAGGTTGGGTTAGGTTAGGTTAGGATTGGGTTAGGTTGGGTTGGGTTGGGTTAGGGTTAGGTTAGGTTAGGTTAGGTTAGGTTGGGTTAGGTTAGTTGGGTTAGGTTGGGGTTAGGTTGGGATTGGGGTTAGGTTGGGTTAGGTTGGGTTAGGAGTTAGGTTGG
>NW_023594360.1:0-14523 GCF_014839805.1 Manduca sexta
GGGTGAAATTTTCAAAAAGGTAACCCGAAGCAAAAAAATTACCCCAGTTTACACATTGCGGCCAATTTAAAAGGAAAACAAAAATGTAGACAAACGTAAATAAACCTAAAAGGGAAGCCGGTAGGAATCGGGTTGTATGGACGTTTCGCCACCGGCAACTATTGTACTCCATTCCATCCCATAACATGATAGGGGCGATCCTATAAAATAATAATATAAAATAAAATGTCGCGTACAAATTCCAGACTCCGAGATGGTAGAGGAGCAAAAAAGCCCAAATATCACTTTGCTTGATACCCAATTTTCACGTATTAATTTACTATAAAAATTTCTACGTACTTGTTAACGTGTAGCAAAATTCATCTTTAACTTTAGTCAGTAAACCGCAGCCGCTCATAACTTAATCCGAATATGTTTTATGTTAGAGATTTTCACGAGAGAACTATTTTACGATAATTCATTTCAAAGAACGCAATACTTTATTAAAGAAATTATGCGAGCGTATGTTAAAGGCATAAACGTTTATGTATACCATTTTATTATTGGTTTATATTAAGAAAACATGACATTATTAAAACATTGTTTATGAACTGTAAAAATAAAAGTAAGAATTGCCATAGCATAAACGTCAATAGTAAAAGCTATAAGAGCTGCCACAATATGAAAGTCATAATTTTAACAAAAGCAGTAACTTTTTTTACCTTTATACACATATTACAAAATAAGGTCCTCCGTTTTTGTCTGAATGTAATAAACTCAAAAACTACCGAACGAAGTTCAAAAATTTGGCGAAGATAGCTCGAAACCCTGGTACGGACATAGACTTTTTATCCGAGAAAATATATAGCGGCTCTTTTGTCCCGAAAAAAAAACACAAGTAAAAGCTATCACTGAATTAACAATATTGTAATCACGGCTCGATTCTCATGAAATCGAAGTGATTATCTATACACATATTATAAAGAGACAAAGTTTCTTTGTTTGTTTGTAGAGGGTACCTAATCTTTGGAACTACTGAACCGATTTTGACAAAAATTTCACTAATGGGAAGCTACAATACTTCTGAGTGTTATAGGCTACTTTTATGCCAGGGCAAATATAAAGAAGACTTTAATCATGGAAAACTTTCTTACGCGGGTGAAGTCGCGGGCAAACGCTAGTCTTGTATATTGTTGGTTGGTAATCAAATGACATCACAGTAAAAGCAAAATAAAATTAATCAGATACAAAATAAATGTAAGTATAACTTGACCAGGAAATAAATTAGCTTCGGGGGCGCCACTTGTACTTTTTAGATTTAAAATTAATATTGTCCATACAATAGATTAGTTCCATATTTTACCACAACATAGCACGGTTTTCATTTTATTTGTTAGGCTATAAGTTTACATGTCAGACAACTCAATAGAGATTATTACTCAAATCAACTCTTAAAATAAAACTATATAGCAATTTAGACATCTGCAATTCAATCACACTTCACCTCATATTATATTTCAAAGTTTACAAATATATTTATATTCGCCCCGATAGTGACTACCGTACACAAGGTGTTAAAACTGCCACGGCCCACATAAGTGTGTCGCGTTCCGGGATCAGCCTGTGTCTATCCGGTTCCATTAGGCCAGCATAATTGTGTCGACTGTCGAGAGGTAATTTCTCTTTAGTCGACATTCTATTGGACCCCACTCCGCTTACATTCAGGTGCAGTGGGGTGACTTTGCTATGTCCGTATAAAAAATGAGTTTTGTTAAATATTAATTAGCATAATACCAACCGAAAACAATGATATCCAATGTACTTATTTACCTATTGATATTTCACGCAGCCACACATTTGTAAAATTAATTCAAAATGTATTGGGATTGTTATTAATGCAAATATTTGGTAATTAACATAACAAATATTAACTGAGAATAGTATTTGTGGTATTTTGCTACCCATGAAAGCGTCAGAGGAAATATTTAAATGAATTAATTAAGGCCGGCCGCACATTGTATTACAATACATGCGTAACGCCTTCCGTGGAGAAACAGAACATTAGAAAAAAAAATACAATGTGCGGCTGGCTTAATTTGTATACATAATTTGAAACTATCCAAGTGTGAGTGCGCAAGACATGTTAAAATTAATGATACAAATTTCTTTTGTTACGTATATTATTCTTTTCAATACATTCAAACAACATTTACAATTCTATATAAAATAAAGTTGTGTTTACTTAATACGCAGAATCTTAATCATTACTCAAGTAAAGTAACAGACAAAACAATCAAGTGGAAATATCTTCAAAAATGTATTTATTTATTTAGGGGCCGTCCAAGTTGGTCTTGTAAAACGTTACGATGCGTTACAGGGGCGGGAGGGGGATCTCGTACAAAGCGTTATGTAACATTGTTTTTATTTGTTTTAAATCAATAACAAAGGTATTTTAGCGACTTTCCGGTATTTTGCGTAAAATAATTGCGAATTTTAGAAAAAAAAATTAACTTTAGAGTTACATAACTTTTCAAGGGAGGCGGGAGGTTACAGGAAAATGTTACGGCGCGTTACATTGTACATTGATCGTATCAGTATTTAAATAATTAGAATGTCTCTGTTTCCTTTTCCAAAATTATATAGAAATTTACCTTCTTACCGTAATACTACTATTTATTTATTATTTATTTGCACTTCATATACAAAAATTGTACATAGGCGGACTTAATGCCGTAGGCATTCTCTCCCAGTTAATCTTAGGGTGGAGCAGAGATGTGGTGGGGACAAATATCTTCAAAAATTGCGTTACGCAATAAGTATTGCGTTATTACCTTCAAGTGAACGGCCCCTTATTTATTTGCACTTTACATACATATAATATATCGGCGTACTTATTGCCAAAGGCATTCTCACCCAGTCAACCTAAGGGTGGTGCAGAGATAAATAAGATAAATAATAAAAATTCGTTTAGTCTAAAGATTTATACAGTCTGTCATAAGTAAAAAATGCTTTGTCAACCTTTCACTGTCACTGCAAAACAATTGTCTCGTCTAGACGCCTTCGATAACCGAATTCATAAATCTTTAGACAATAGTATATCTTATACCATTATAGTATTTATGGAACATACTTAAAGGATAATAAAAACGATTTATAATAAACAAAACCATTTATAATTTAAATCGCAAGAATCAGAGAGGGATAAGTGTCATTTTTAAAAAAATAATCCTTTTGGAGTTGAGCGGTCTGTTATTTTACTCTTTTTATTAAAAATATGTATGTCCATTATACTGCGATTTTTTATAACTTATGTTAATATATGAGAGATGCTTAATTTTTAGTGTCTTATATGAACTATATTAAGAATATTTTATACTTTAATTACATATATTTGTCAATTTGTGCATTAATTCATTTCATTCAATACAGGAAAACTATTATGACTAGCCTTGTTATATTTATCTTAAAAGTATTGAAGTAGAGATTATAAGAGAAACATTCACACATCCAGTCAAATGTGGTATACTTAAAATTTGCAAAATCTTTATGAAGTGTGTTGAAAAATGTACTCCGTTCGATATATTATCACAATTAAATAGTTTATGGTAGTATAAGAAATGTTAATTAAGTTTATTTGGTCACTTAAAGTAATATCTACAAAACCCTAAGCATATCTCACCATCAATATTTTTTTTTATATCGCAACGAAATCATTTTATTCAAAATATTACTCAAGACACTTTGATTCAAATTTTTTTTTTTTTTTATCAAAATAACACTTAAATCACTTTGATTCTAACAACTTTAACATTTTCATCAAAATATGACTTAAGCCATTTTGATCGTAACGTTTTTTACATTTTTATCAAAATAACACTTAAACCACTTTGATTCTAACGACTTTTACATTTTTATCAAAATAATACTTAAACCACTTTGATTCTAACAACTTTTACATTTTTATCAAAATAACACTTAAACCACTTTGATTCTAAAGACTTTTACATTGTATCAAAATAATACCACCGCTTTGATTCTTTGTTCTGTCTTCGATGATCTTGAGATGATTTAGCCCGGTTCCTCAGGTCATGGAGGCGAGAGAGTACACGGTGTTATGCACATATTCCTTCGCCTGCATGGCCTGAGGAGCAGAGCAGGGTGACCACCTCAAAAATCGCGAATCTGCCTGACCCTGGCAAAAAATCTGCCAAAATCTGCCTAACCCAACTCCAGAATATATCTAAAATATGCCATCATATTATAGCATCCATGAAGACGGGTATAAATAAATTAAATACTATGTATTCAAAGGAATTCCTTTATTGAACTTGAAACATTTGACTTTTTTTAATTACTCCATTCACTACATATTTTTATGTGTCACTCTGGTCGGTACGAACGCTCGTATTTTCTCTTCATCATACACGGAAAAACAACTGCACACATTAAGGCGATACCTCAAGGTCCATTTTCATACATTTTGTTTCGGCTTTAAATTTAATATGACGAAATTTTAAAGGCAGAAATATCCATGATTATTAATTATTTTTACATTTTTCTTTCAACTGCGAGAACTAATCACTAACTAGACGTGAATTTAAATTCTTTACTTGCCAATACTTGTTTAGTTACCCAGATTAAAGCCGAAACAAAATGTATGAAAATGGACTATGGTATCGCCTTAAACTAAAATAATAGCACAGGAAATCCCCGTACTATGCCCGTGACAAAAGTTGCTAGCTCAGTAAATAATTTCCTACCAAATATATGCATAATAAAAAATAATGTAAATAATAAGCAACAGAAAATTATAAGGATTCAATTTATATATAATAAAGATAGAGATTCAAAAATAATAAAGATTAGCTTGAAATCTGTCAAAATCTGCCACTTTTTTGAAACTTCAGCTTAGTCTGCCAGAGTTAAAATTTTGGTGCCAAATCTGCCCAAATGGCAGAAATCTGCCACAAATGGTCACACTGGAGCAGAGCATCAGCTACTACACCTCAGCAAGTATTCACCTGAAATCAGAACTTAAGGAACTAAGTAACAAAGTTCAATTTCGAGCTAGGCTAGTAGAATGACGGCCAGAGCATCGGCTATCCCTTGCCAGCCGACATAGTTATGCCAGCCTGTTCGAAACCGGATATACACATGCTGATTCCGGATAATGATACACTTACGTGGGCCGTGGCGGGTTTTACACATTGTCCACGGTGGTCTAGAATAATTTTTTATAAAAACCGTATTTAGACGATAACTAACCTTTACCCAAGCGGTTATAGTCTAGTTTGGAGTAGCTCTGCTGATCCGAAGGCCTCTGGTTCAATACCTAAGGCACACACCGCTGACCTTCGAAATTACATGTGTATTGTCAATTATCGTTCGCTTTCACGGTAAAGGAAAACATAACTACTAAGTAAGGAAACCGACACACCTGAAAATTCTCCATAAGAATTTTGAAGGTATGTGAAGTCTGGTACCCATACGCCAGCTTGGTCTACTACAGCATACACCTTCTCAGTGTTAGAAGACCCGTGGTCATTATTATAAATAATAAAAAACAAATGAACAAACAAATATCACGCATTTATCCCCAAAGGTTTCGCATCTGCAAACCAGATGCGAAACCAGAGCACCCACTTTTCGCCAAGTATGCTCCGTCCCATGATTTGAGAGGGCGAGCCTGTCGCCATCATCATCATCATCATTTCAGCCGGGAATCGTCCATTGCTGGACATAGGTCTCCCCCATTGAGCGCCATAGGGACCGGTTCTGGGTCGCCCTCATCCATCGGACTCCGGCGACCCTCACCAGGACGTCGGTCCATCGCCTGTCGCCATATCGGGCACAAATTCCAGACTTTTATAATCTTTATGTGCTTCATCGGCTTATTGTTTATGAACAAGAGATCACAAAACACAAGTATACCATACTAAATAAACGAAGAAGATAATATTTTTTTCAAGACACAAAACGTATCGTATGTACTAACTATAAAATTACTTTACACGCATAAACTTTACGACGAAATGCTAGAAGCATAGAATATGCACGTAAAATACAAAGTATTAGGAATAAAAATGATACACGTCGTATAAAATAGGCTTCAGTGAATTTTCAGTACAACTATGTAAGAAATTTCAAGAATCATTTCAATATTTTGAGATTGCTTTCGAGATTGGACAGCAATTTCTGAGTATTCGCCTCCAAAAACACAATTAAGTAAACCAATGGTGTGTGTCTAATGTAGCGATAGATCGCCCTCTATCACATATTAAGACGGGTATCATTTATAGGCGGATGGTAGGATATAATTTATATCCGCCCGGATAGCGACCACCGTATACAAGGTGTTAAAACCCGTCATGGTGGCCCATGTAAGTGTGCCGCGTTCCGGGACCAGCCTGTGTATATTCAACAGGCCGGCATAATTGGGTCGACTGTCGAGGGCTAATCATCCCTCGCCAGTCGACATTCTATTGGACCCCACTCCGCTTACCATCAGATGCAGTGGGGTCATTTTGCTGTGCACGTATAAAAATGGATATATTGGTGCACTATTTATGCCTCTGCCTAAACCTTTAGAAGAAAAGGCGTTAACATATATAAACTAGACAAAATCGCCGAAATGTACACGAACCAATAATCATATTGACCGAACGAATCGGAATGGAAATCATTTATTCATTATGTTAATCAAACAAATGAAAATATTAATACCTCATTGAATAATGATCATCATTTATAGTAATATTTGTCATACTGATTTGATATGCAGAATTCATAATGCGAAAATGTATTTCAGTTATTCGAGTTATTCATTCTGCCAACTAAGGATGTACTAGTGCGGCATTTAGCAATTGATTTGGCTAGCTTATATGAAAACCTAGATATCGTTTACACGCCTTTATCCCTACATAAAGTCGACCCACTATGCTTTTACAAACATATTGTAGAACGGATTTGATTACGATTTACGACTGGCCGCAAATCCTTTTTCGGATATTGTTTAAATATATGAAAAAAATATAATAATTTCAGTAATATTTCCGTTACAAAAGATAAAGAAAAAGGCATTAAAAATCAATTACCACCTTTATCAATGTACATAATTTGGGAGAAAAAGCGCCATCGTATATTTTTTATTTCTTCTCTCATATACGCAACATTTCCTTCGAACAACATAGTTTTTATAGCAAATATCTTCCGTACTCGGTTACTCGTTTACATCGACGTTTGGGTTCAAATGCAAGGACTTAACACAAATTCTACCGTATCACACGCCCTCACGCAAGGGCCCAGGGATCTGGACCGCTAGGGTTGTCAATGTATTAATTATTATACATAATATCCGAAAGTATTGGTTCGGATATGTTGGGAATAAGATAAAATAGAAAAGCAAGGTGCAAAAATGTAAGAATTCAATATTTTTTATAATTCGTATGTGTAAATACCGGGTAGAATAGTATGTTAAAACTGTTGCGATTATTTTTGTTGTACATATTCAGACTTACTTATAAAAATATTGCAAAGCTATGCTTAGTTAAAAGTCAAATTTACTCGATTAGCTGTAAGTCAAAACCCGCCATCTTGCTTCTTAATAAGCTTTAAACTAGGAAACCAGTTATGTTTTTGACATCTATGTAAGCAATTCTTATTCACCTCTTAACGCTAAAACAAGTTTATAAGTAAGACAGATTATTTATAAGTAAAGGCTTGGAAATTTCATGTTTTCCATCTATTGATTTATATATTCCACAAGACATAAATTGTAGCGTATATATTTTACAAGCTTTTGCCGGTCCGCCCGCGTGAAAATATATTCTCGGGATAAATATCTTCCCGGGGAAAAAGTAGCCGATAACACTCAAAAGATTACTAGGTATTAGTGTAAAAGATTTCGAAATCATAAATATATAATAAACGTTCAAACTCTTCAGGTTTATATATTAGTGTAGATAATAATGTATTATGCTACCTCTTAAAGCTATTTATTTGTTTTGCATTCTATACTTATTATTTATAACAAAGGACCTGTTTATTATACTATTTAAATTATAACTGGTATAATATCAATGTTATCCTTTATTAAATTATGACATAAACCTACATAGAGCTTGCTTTCCGTAATTTTCGGATAAAAATATCCGAATTCCCAACCCTGCCATATCCATAGTTTCACAGTCTCCGCCCGCATAATTCGCTAATCAACTCGAAGCGGCGGATTTTGGGGATTTCCTCGCCTTCTCAATGTTACATTTTATTTTCTCAACGTGACTTTGACTGAATATCACAGATTACAGAATTAAATTGTGATTCCACTTAAGCATTACAAAATATGGATTCTTGATTACGACGTGACGACGGATATTTGTCAACGTATAAGAGAGTATAGAGGATTAACCAGTTTAAACGATCTAAAAAATATTACTTTATACTATGAAAAGATATTATGAATTCGATTCGGAAAAAAATATTTATTTATAAGTATAATAAGATGATACTAGATATTGCTTTTCTAAGAAAAATACCCTCATATTATTTGTATTCATGCGAAAATTCAAAAATGTGTTCGATTATTTTTGGCCCGAATATAATAACTGAAAACAATATAATGTTAGCAATGACCAATATAAATAATGAAAAGTACTCTTCCTGTTATATATACATTAAATTTTAACACTAAATTGACATACTAGGATTTTTTTGTTTCTTTTTATTGCTGTGAATGACGAGACAAGCTTGCTGTTCACCTGATGCTAAGCGATACGACCGCCCATAAGCAGTGGAAACATCATCCAACACCTTGAAATACAAAGTAATGTTTGGTATTCCACTGCGCTCGCCATCTTGAGACGTGAGATGTTAAGTCTCATTATCTCCAGTAGTTATACTGGACATAATGTTCTTCAAACCAGAACACAACAATGACTACACACTGTTGCTTGGCGGCAGAAATAGACATTACGGTGGTACCTACCCAGGCGGACTCTCACATATGAGAGGCCTACCACCAGTCACATATGAGAGATTATTACATTTTATTTCCACTAAAACTTAAGTTATAGAAAGTGTCATCCCATGAACTGACATTAATGCATATTCCAGAACTAAATAGGTCAAATTATACATAATGCTCTTTGCCAGCAACTTTTCTATAAGACGTAACAGCAAGAAATCTTCGCATTCACAATGCGCTTCGGAATTTAATTTAATCTTATCCAATTATAAGGGGTAGATGGCGCTGGCGGATGTGACAAATTGCAGGAAACGGAAACGCGTCGGCCGCCATTGTGCGCTGACAAGATGGCGGGCGAATGTGGATTAACATGCGACTGTCATACGTATTTTAAGTTGATTATAAACGTTTTCGACCATCACGAACACTAAAAAGGATTCTTAGGTTCCTTTAAAACATTTAATATAGAAGTAACCCGGCCCAAGCCAAAATATCTCAACTGTACTTGTTATAAGTACCAAATTAGAGTAAAGCGCAATGCTTGAATGAGGCAAAACTCTAAATAAAAATTAACGGCTTATATTTTACTCACACGTGTGTATCATATAATATGTATGTATATTTATAGCCTATATAATATCTATATTTATTTATATCAATGCAAAATATAAGTATGTATGCTATTTTGAACCCTGAAAAGAGTACGCTAACAAAGTTTTTTCAATCTCGAATGATTTAAGCGAGTTTCATACAATTCGTGTATACTTTTATTCGTCGGTTTGCGTCATACAAATCATATTTTGGACTGTCTTCCGTACTACGTCAAGCATAGAAATAAATCAAATTGAATAATGGCTATAGTTTTCTGTTATCTTCTTTAGAGAAAAAGATAAATTGGACGGAATTCGTTTTATATCGCGAATTTAAGATCTGAAAAAAATATTATTAAACTATCCATTTGTAATTTGTTTGTAAGGAGTGTTTGCTCACAATTATTGATAAACATTCTTTATTTCATGACAAAAACATTTTTAAAATTAAATTTATAAAAAACAACACCCAATCATCTATTTGCGTCTTGGTATAAAATTTTGTAACTGAATAATTATTTTCAAATCATTTTATTCCTACTCTATATAACCAACAACACTGTTAAAATATACTCGAATTAATAACACCTCTTCAACATGAACCTTACCAAGTCATTTCAACTAATCACAAGGCAAGTAAAAAAACGGATGAGCTCCAAAACTTCGTTCAAGTTTGACGTCAAGTATGACCGTACATGAGAATTTATACAGAAGTTACCCGGTCCGAGCGAAATTAACACATCCTGCACTCTTGAAGTTTCGTATCAGTTGGAGTGTATCAAAGAGGTTATTTTAAGATATTAAGAGAAGAATGTTTATAATATCAGCCCTGTATTGTATACTTGCCCATTGCTGAGCACGGGCCTCCTCTACTACTGAGAGGAATTAGGCCTTAGTCCACTACGCTGGCCTAGTGCGAATTGGTAGACTTCACACACCTTCGAAATTCCTATAGAGAACTTCTCAGATGTGCAGGTTTCCTCACGATGTTTTCCTTCACCGTTAAAGCGAACGATAAATTCACAAAGAATACACATATGATTTTTTAAAAAAGTCAGAGGTGTGTGCCCTTGGGAATTTGAACCTGCAGACATTCTTCTTGGCAGTCCGTTCCACACCCAACTAGGCTTTCGCCGCTAGTGAAGAATGTTTAATAGATTCAGAATTGATTTTAGGAGCGCAAGAGATGACGGTATATATTTTGATACAAATTGTGGCGAATAGGAAATAGAATTATTATCTAGCGTTCAATTTATTGAAGACCGATATACAAAAGAAAACGTATATTTATGCAAAAATATAATCACGTACCACTATCAAAGACATTAAATAACAACCAGGACATATTTTATATGGAATATATTTAAGGCGTTAAAATCCGCTATAGTAGCCCATGTAAGTTTGTCGCTTTCCAGGATCAGCCCGTCTTTATCGGGTTCCAACAGGCCGGCATAATTCTGTTAACCGTACAGTGGGATCACTTCGTCGTGCATGGATAAAAAAAAATTTAAAACAAGATTTGCTACATCATTTGGATAAAATAATTAGATAGGTATATATGAAACATTATATTCTATGACAAAACGACCAGCTTTAATTTACACATAATATAATAGTTTAAAATCCCTAATACCAATGACGAGACGAGCATTGAGCAAGTCTAACTATAAGTAAGTAGCATAGAAGCAGCAGCAACACCTATAACATACAAATACAAAGTTCTGCGTGGCTCTGAAACGCGCTCCTCGATAAACTTTGATCGACTTTACGCCTTTGTTTTACGGTTTAAAGTGAAAACGGTAATATTGTTTTCGCCTTGACTTTATACATCATGAGGGCATGTATTTAACTTCGTTTTATTTATTTTGGAACGATATTACGTAACGATGACCTAAAGAACTATGCGGCAGATCGCTTAAGCATCTTACAGTGTCTGCATGTATTTCTATAACAGTAGGAAAATCTGCATTTAGCAATCAAATAATATTCTAGATATATCAAACATACAAACATAAGCGGCAATACTAAACATTGTTTGTGGAACTTACTGCCAACTGAAACTGAATGGATTTCATTTATATGGCTCTGTGTTAGTGGTCGATATGATACAAAATATTTAGAATCTAGTTATAATCAATTTTAGTGTATCTCAAGACAAGCAAACGGTTGACACAATAGATTTAGAATCTACTACAATCAATTTTAATGCAGTCTGTCATCTCAAAATTATCAAATCGAGTGCTTGTTCGCCTAAGTGTTAAAACCTTTAATAACGGTCCTTTCTAACTAGAACACAACTGTATGGCGAAAGAACGTATTTCTAGAAAATTCCTAAATATAATTAGAAACCAACCCGAACCCGACGCCAATGCGCTCGATTACACTGTGCGATCTTGATTAATAGGAGCACGTCACGGTATCGGCAGAGACTCCCCATCATTAGGATTACGAGAGGGGGGGAGGAGGGGGATAATTGTTGTATAATTTCTTTAGGTACATGCTAGTTAATGCTTATGGCACGTTCAGAAGGGTTTACACTAAAAATCTGGCTCAAAATTGTTGAATATTTAAACTTAGAACGCATACTTTGTTCACATTTTCGGCACGACTACCAGTGGCGAAGGGCGATATTTTTCAAAAGGTAACCCGAGACAAAAAAAAATGTCTTTATATATCGTGGACAATTTAACAAAAAACAAACTAAGACAAATGTAAATAAACTTAATGTTATTTGGGTTTTTCTGCTCACTATCAGCCCGGAGTCTGGAATTTGTGCCCGATATGGCGATAGGCTCGCCCCATATCACATCCTGGGACGGAACATACTTGGCGAAAAGTGGGTGCCCTAGTTGTGCCTCTGCATACCTCTTCGGGGATAAATGCGTGATGTTATGTATGTATGTATGTAAATGAACTTAAAGGGGAAGCCGGTAGGAAGTGGGTTGTATGGACGCTTCGCCACTGACGACTACATTGAACTTCGTTTAAAACAGGCAGATTTAGTTTTAAACTGTGACCTTTGTGGCGCCGACGGAGTGACCGCCGAAGCGCATTTCCGTTAAACTTCTACATCCGGAGTAGTTTATGCACAGGTTAAACGGAGCGTTAAATCCAAGAGCTTCCTATTATTCAAGTTTGAATCGTTCTCTCTTATTTACATATAATAAATAAAACGTAAGAAATGGTAAATGAAAACAGAGTTTTGCGTTTATTGCCTTTAATGGAATGTACTAATTATCGAAACTATTGGTTTGATTTGAAAAAATCTTTTAGTGTTGGATAGCCCAATTATCGAGGAGGGCTTATAGGTTATATAACATCACGCTATGACCAATAAAACGGCAGGCGAAGCCGCAAGCAATAATTTAATCAATAACACTAATTTTATTGATTTTCTCACGATTTTTGTTTTAATCTTAATGCTATGTATCGAACTCTTTTCATCTCTCTAATCAAGTGTTTCAAATCCCAAGGGCACACACCTCTGACTTTTCTAAAAAAATATGTGTGTATTCTTTGTGAATTATCGCTTGCTTTAACGGTGAAGGAAAACATCCTGAGGAAACCTGCATACCTGAGAAATTCTCTATAGGAATTTTCGAGGATGTGTGAAGTCTACCAATCCGCACTGGGCCAGCGTGGTGGACTAAGGCCTAATCCCTCTCAGTACTAGAGGAGGCCGGTACCCAACAGTGGGACAGTATATAATACAGGGCTGATTATATTATATTAATCACGTGACGACAGTTGTTTTCCATCCGAAATTATTGTTAAGTACAGTAGCTAAAGCTACTTTCATTTTACAAACACTAATTTAATTAAGAATGCTATTTGAAATGCTCATTTGTAGTTAATAGGTATAATTTATAGTTAAGTTACTATACTATGATACCGTGCTAGTGCCAACCGTGATGTTTGCCAGAACGGAAGGACGCAAACCTAGATTAGTTGCCCCTGATATCGAGTTGGAACGGTCGCTTATTACATCAGCAAACTAGGAATGGTTGCAATATTACACGATGTATTTAAGAATGAAAATTGGTATTATTACCTATGCGGGGATTGGGAATTGTTTGTGTATTGCATTATTAGTAAAATGAGAGAATTTTTTGCTTTTGTTTAATTTTTTTTGAGTGGAAGGGACTGCCGAGCTGAATGTTTCGGTGTAATGAATGTTTTATTAGTCACCGGCTCCAAAATTGGTACCCAGTAAATAATGTTAAATTAGTTTGTGATTTTTAGTGGTTTTTGAAGGCGGTATAATTTTTCAGAGACATAAATATAGTCATATTTTTCCAATTTTCCTTTTACAATTCACAGTGATATAAACAAAAACGTTACGTATGTACTTAATACACTTTTCTTCTTCTTCTGCTTGTTGAGACCATTTACTCTCATATCTTCCCTGAGAACGTCAAGCCAACGCTTTTGGGCCGTCCCCAGGAACGCACATCCGTAAAGCAAATGTACTATAACGTAATATCACAATAAACTCCCAAGTCATAAAGCAAATGAACAGCAATATCATAGTCAACAGCATGTAAATACAATGGTTAGTTTACAATTAAAAATACAGTTGAAATAAAATTCAGACGCGTACAGTTTCATAGCAGTTTGCGAATGAACACCAACTACGAGTGTTATAAAGTTTAATAGTTCGTTCGAGTATTGTGCGAGGTTTTATTACTTTACATATCGTGGTCATGTTCGTACAATGTAGAGGTAATTTATTTATACTATTACAGAGAAGTATACAGGCGACGATAGCGTAGATGATTGTGGAACGGACTGCCGAAACGAATGTCCGCAGATTCAAAACAAGGCAACACACCTCTGACTTTTCTAGTTATGTGTGTATTCTTTGTGACTTATCGCTCGCTTTAAAAATATTTTGTATGGATTTCTTTTTATTCGAAACTTACACATTTTTATTAACCGACTTCAAAAAAAGGAGGAGGTTATCAATTCGACGTGAATTTTTTACCTCTACAG